>NC_041389.1:264872621-264895293 GCF_002162155.2 Triticum dicoccoides
ATATATAGGTGGGGGAGGGGAGGCAGCCAAGGGGCTCCCCAAGGTGGCCGGCCGGCCCCCTTGGGCTCCTGCTCTATGGTGCCCCCCTTTTCCTTTTCCTTGGGCCGATGTGTTCCCCCTTCTTGGCCCATAAGACCCATTAACCTCCCGGGGCTTCCCGGGACCCCTTTCGGTGATCCGATGACTATCCGATACACCCTGGAACCTTTCCGTTGACCAAATAGCATCGTCATATATATCAATCTTTACCTCCGGTCCATTCCGGAGCTCCTCGTCATGTCTGTGATCTCATCCGGCTCCGAACAACATTGGTCACCAAATCACATAACTCATATAATAATATATCATCAACAAACATTAAGTGTGTGGACCCTATGGGTTCAAGAATGATATAGACATGACCGAGATGCCTGTCCGGTCAATAACCAATAGCGAAACCTAGATGCCCATATTGGTTGCTACATATTCTACAAATATATTTATCGGTCTAACCTTATGACAACATACGTGATTCCCTTTGTCTATCGGTATGTTACTTGCCCGAGATTCGATCGTCGGTATCTTCATACCTAGTTCAATCTCATTATCGGCAAGTCTCTTTACTCGTTCTGTAACACATCATCTCGTAACTAACTCCCTAGTCATTTTGCTTGCAAGCTTCTTGTGATGTGTATTACCGAGAGGGCCCAGAGATACCTCTCCAATACATAGAGTGACAAATCCCAATCTTGATCCATGCCAACTCAACAGACACCTTCGGAGATACTTGTAGAGCATCTTTATGATCACCCAGTTATGTTGTGACGTATGATAGCACACAATGTATTCCTCTGGTATCCGAGAGTTGCATGATCTCATAGTCGAAGGAATATGTATTTGTCATTAAGAAAGCAATAGCAATAAACTGAACGATCATATCCTAAGCTAAGAGATGGCCTTATCCATCACATCATTATCCTAATGATGTGATCCCGTTATCAAGTGAAAACACATCCCATGGTTAGGAAACCTTAACCATCTTTGATCAACGAGCTAGTCTAGTAGAGGCTTACTAGGGACATGGTATTTGTTTATGTATCCACACATGTATTTAAGTTTCCCATAAATATAATTCTAGCATGAATAATAAACCTTTATCATGAATAAGGAAATATAATAATAACAACTTTATTATTGCCTCTAGGGCATATTTCCATCAGTCTCTCACTTGCACTAGAGTAAATAATCTAGATTACATTGTAATGAATCTAACACCCATGGAGTCTTGGTGTTGATCATGTTTTGCTCGCGGAAGAGGCTTAGTCAATGGATCTGCTACATTTAGATCCGTATGTATTTTGCAAATTTCTATGTCTCCATCCTTGACCTTTTCAAGAATGGAGTTGAAGCATCTCTTGATGTGTTTGGTTCTCTTGTGAAACCTGGATTCCTTCGCTAAGGCAATTGCTCCTGTGTTATCACAAAAGATTTTCATTGGACCAGACGCACTAGGTATTACACCCAGATCAGATATGAACTCCTTCATCCAGACTCCTTCATGTGCTACTTCTGAAGCGGCTATGTACTCCGCTTCACACGTAGATCCCGACACAACGCTCTGCTTGGAACAACACCAACTGACAGCTCCACAATTCAATACAAATATCTATCCAGTTTGTGACTTAGAGTCATCTGGATCAGTGTCGAAGCTAGCATCGACGTAACCACTTATGACGATGTAACATCCCAATTTTCAATTTGGATGTTATACATAGATCATCATATGCATATCATATTTATTTTGCATTTTGTTGTGATCCTAGAAATCTTAAGCAACTCAAGGACCCAAGGAGAGAGTTGGAGGTTTCACTAAATTCATATTTGAATTTATTTCAAATTTGAAAAGAGGATCAATTTGATTTTAATACTTTTCTCTTTAATTATTTCCCATAATAAAAATAAATGAGAGAAGATAATATGACTTCTTCAACAGAAGAGAAATATTGGAGAAGAAATTTTAAAATCAAATTATTATTTTATTTGCTATTTGAATTAGAGAAAACTTGCATTTTTGAAAATTGCATTTTAGTCCAAGAAATGTTCGTCTTGTCCTAACTATTAGGTTTGGACGGTGAAAATTGTTTCTGGAATTTTTAGATTTTTTTTATATTTATTTAGGATTTTTATCTGCGGCAAAAATTATTTTGTTAAAAAAAGTCTCCGGACCGAACTGGGTCAAAGCCCAGCCGCCGCGCCGCCGCCTTCCGCTCGGGGAGTCCGACCCCGAGCCATCGTCGGAGTCCGCCCGGACCCCGCGAGCCACCGCCCCCTCCCCCCGCCCTCGGGCCTTTAAAACCGGACCCCGCCGCCTCCCTCTCCTCCTCATCGCCGCAAGCCGCCACCGCCCTCGCCTGCAGTAGCCGCCGCCTCCCCGCTCGCGCCCCGCGCCGCCGCTGCATGCCGTTGTTGCCGTCGCCGCGCCCGCGCAGCCGGATCCTGCAGCCCGCCATTAACCGGTAAGAACCGGCCGGTTCTTACAAATTTTTTTGGTTTCGCAGTTTAGTTTTTAGATCGGTTTTTCCGATTTAGGTTAGATCGCTTTATTTTATTAGATTAGTTTATTTAACGAACGTTTGTTCGTTTAGATCTGTTAGTGAATGTTTTGGTTCGTTTCGTTTTGTTAACGACGTTCGCGCGGTAGTTTTTCCTTTTTACTTTTATTTTCGGCCAGGGACCTATCTATGAATAGTTTTATCATGATTTAGCCCCTAATTTTAAAACCAGCGTAACTTTTTGCTCGTTTGCCCAAATTAGATGAAACCAGCGCCTAAATCTTCCTAACGATCTCTTATTTCCAGTTAACCAACTTGAACATGATTTTGACAATTTAAAATTTGAGATTACTTCAGATTAGTAAACGATCTTGTTTCGTTCGTATCCTGGGTTTTGTTTCTCCGTTTGAGTTGTTTCTTTTTGCAAATCGTAGCTAATCACATGTACCTATTGTTAAGATCTAATCCACATGATAATGATGCTTTTAAGTTTTGTTTTCTGTTTAGTTTAGCCATTTGCTTTTTTCATGTTTGATTTGGATCTTTTCTCGTTTTCTCTCTGTTTCGTTTGAGTGATGGCTTATGTATGCTACTGTTTATCTATGCTAGACTACCCAGAGTGTGAAGCTTGTTACTATGAATCTCTAGAGTTTGCAGATCGTCAGCAAGGCAAGTTACACTTTGATCATACTCTTCTATACCAAGTTTTTACTATGCATGAGTATTGCCCCTCAAATATTTGCATGAGTAGGATTCGGAACATGTGGTTTGGTTGTAGTACTTGAGGTAGGAACCTAATACCTTTTGATCACCCCGGGAATATACGTTATGCTTTATTATTGCTTGTCCATGCTCGTAGACGGGGATTGGATCGTGATACACATGGAAGTTATGAGAGTTATTAATTTTGGATAAAATTAAGGTGGCAACTTTAATACACATCTGGGTGGATTGGTTGGGGCACCTGGGGAACCCAGTGTTGTCCATTAAGGGAAATCCCGGGGTATCTGTGTGATTTTTCCTCGGTTCGCCACCCAGGCTCAAAAGATCATATGATATTTCATGCCTAGAAACTTCCGTGTGCAGCCACAAGCCATTATGAGCTCTGGCATAGTTGAGTAAGTTGTATGAGCTCTCGAAGAGGTGGACTAGCAGATGTAGAGGGGAAGTAGGTGTACCGGTCTTCCCGGAGTAGAGAGTTAATGCTTCAGAAAGATTATGTCTCGATCTTCCGATCATGGATGCGGTCGAGTCTTGTGGGGAAAAGTGCACAACCTCTGCAGAGTGTATAAACTAATCATGGTTAGCCGTGTCCCCGGTTATGGACATCTTGAGTATCTGGAATTGAATATTATTGTTGATCTCATCACTCTTTAATTAATTGAATTGGGTTAAAAATGATACTTGTTTAATTGGGATTTGAGTTGGGGGAACCTTCTCAAATATTGGAACAACTTGGGAGTAGTTTAAATAAATTTATTCCTTTGTTGTAGGGGAAAACTAGCTCTATGCAAAATCATAAACTTAGAGCCTCCACCAGCCAAATATTGCATGTAGATATAGTTCTTGCATTCATTGCCTTAAAGTGTAACTATGCCAGCACATTCAATGTGTTGACCTACACGGCTGCAACATCTCATGTTGCAGACTATTCAGATGACGAATAAGGTGCGATAGGTCGTTGTCTTGCACTCAGCTATGCTGTTGGAGTTGATCGACTCATTTACCTTCGAAGCTTCCGCAGTTATTTAGCTTAGATGGTCTTCAGCCATGATATTTTTGTGTAATCATACTCTTTATGAGGACTCGATGTAATAAGTGTGTGATTGAACTCTGTTATAATTCCTCGAGTACTGTGTGTGTCAGCATTACCGATCCAGTGATGCAACTAAAAGACGGAGACTTCGGTCCATTGGGATCGTGGTTGCTACAAGATGGTATCAGAGCACACACTGACTATAGAACGCGACCACTAGAATAATCCACATGAATTCTCTTCTTTGCTCATTTCTAATTCTCCTCTATTTCTACTTTATAGATAGCGGACCCCAGGAACAAGTTCACTCAGCCGGATGACGACACCCCTTTCGGACGACACTTGAAGGAAGTCACTAAGTACCTGAACATCGGACTATCAAGCTTCACTGGGACTTTCTCTGCTACTGTACCGGAAGAGGAGCGCTAGAAGATCAAAGTCTGGGTACCTGGGAGGACATTCGTGCCAACAACGGAGCCTATTGATTTCTACCTGGATGCACCAAGCTGGATTTAGGAAAGAGCATGGCCACCCATATCACCTTTGGACGCATACGTGAAGTGTACCACAAGGAGCTGGAAAAAACTATCTACTAAATATGTGGCCGCCGAGACGAAGAATGGGAGATGATTCATACCAGGAGGGATGGATCAATTGTAGCTTACATTCAGGAGATGTGTGATCATATTCGTCGACAAGAGAATCAACTATGTTTCAACATGAAAAAGATCAAGAAGCTGATGAAGAAGAACAATGAGCTAGAAGTTTACATGTGATGGATATGAGGAAGAAATTGTCGTACTACTGGAGAAGCATGAAGATCTGAAGAGGAAGCTAGGACTACCAGTGGAGAATCACAAGAGAGAACCAGCAAAGGAGATCCATTCGGAGGACTACATCATCTTGGACGACACCGACACGAACAGTAATGCAAATGATGACAGTGATGACGACTACGTTGATGAAACTGGAGCAGATATCATGGAGTCTTCCTCTGATCAAAATTTCTAGATGACCACCATGTAACTAATAGTATTCTTCCAAGTAGTTAGCATCGATCGAGTTTGTAATCGTAGTTTAGATCGATTGTGTGAACCTTGTGTGCTATTGAATGAAGTGAATTGATTGTGTTTGTCTCATGAGCATATGGGTAGTGAATCTCTCTTAGACCTATTTCTATTATGTTTTCTCACCCCTCACTACAAAAAATACACTTCCGTGATGATACGTGTTTGTCACAGTAGGTCACGTTTTATGTCATGCATGTACATCCACGACGATTTTATGACAGAATCAAGATAGTCATACCTGTGCTGTCGTAGAAGTGTTCCATGACATTACCAAAATTATCATCATGGAAGTGTCTACTTCCATGACGATAAATCGTGCGTCACAGAAGTGCTTTCGTCAAGGGTGACCGACACGTGGCATCCACCGTAACGGAATGCCGTTAAGCTATCGGGTCCGGTTTTGGATCCGATAACTCGTTAACAGCCCCGACCAATGGGGATTTTCCACGTGTAAAATCATCATTGGCTGGAGGAAACACGTGTCGGCTCACCGTTGGGACAGATGTCATCCACTCATTGGATAGAAGGTGCCTATGATACGTCGACACGTGGCACGGCCCAACAGAGGCCCATTCCTGTGAAAAGGCCGGCCTATTTGACTTGGTCAAAAGGTGGCGGGTCGGCCCATGGAAAGCCTGTTAATGGCATGTTCGCATATAGCCCATTTACAGCCCGCTAACCCAAGGCCCGTTACGCCCTATCCGAATTAGGCCCAGTAGCGTCATTTGGGCCATCCAATATGATTCCAGCCCGTTTTCACTTCTGGCCCATGTATGGCCCATGATGTCTTTCGGCCCATATGAGGCCCTTTGTAACTCTTGGCCGATTAACAGCCCATGGTGAAACTGGCCCGTAATGAACAGTGTATCACTTTATACCCATTAATAGCCCGTGGTCAAACTGGCCCGTAATGAACAGTGTATCACTTTATAGCCATTAACTGCCAGTTATTCCGTTGGGCCGTTTCCAGCCCATGTTATCTTTCGGCCTTCTCAAAGCCCATTTATTCTTGGACTCATTTCCAACATTCGTTTACTTACGGCCCGTTACTGTCATTTTCTGCTTGTGGGCTAAATTCAGCCCGAGGTTACAGTCGGTCCATTTGTGGCCCATTAATACGTTGGGCCATTTTCATAGCGTCATCAAATATGGCCGATTAACAACGGCCCGTTATGGTCGGCCCATGAACAGACGATTCCAACTCTAGCCCGTTTACGGCCATAATGTGGTCTGTTATTGGCCCATGTTTGGCCAACCGGTCATACGGCCCGTAGAAGGCCCATTGATGATACGGCCCGTAGAAGGCCCATTGTGTCTACGACCCATATAAGGCCCATCGTTTCCACGACCCGTAGAAGGCTCATTGTTTCTACGGCCCGTAGGAGGGAAATGGTAACTACAGTAAATATGTAGCCCATGGTTATTGTGGCCTAGTTTAAAAAATAGGTTATTTCGTCCACTAGCAAACCGCGGAAAAAGAACTACACTGACTACAAGCAAAGAAATAAACAAGACAATAAGGAAATAAATAAGCAAGCAACTTACGCTAGGCTATCACAACTATTACACATATTACATCCACTGGGCATCAAAGTTCGCCACTAGTGCAAATATAGGGAACACATCAGCATATAAACGCCGCAGCAAAACAAGTCCAGAACTAAAACCACTTTAGAAGAGCTCAAGAAACAATATCCTGGGTGCCCATAATGCTGGCAAGATGCTTAGCAAGCTTATTAACTTTCTCTTGTTTGGCGCTTAAGTCCTCCAGCACTTGCTGTTACACCAGAAAGTATGCATCTGAATTCTGCAGGGACTTTCTCAATCCTTTGGCTTCCTGTTGCACAACATCTGATTGATGTCTTTCAACTTGAAGTTGAGACTCAAGAAGCCGAACTGATTCAGGCAACGAGTTCGAAGAGCTGGTGCCAGCAGTAGTAGCCAGTAACTCGAACACTACATCTAGACATGACTTTGGGGTTATCTCAGTGTCTTCAGTATAGTTTTTATCAGCTTTCTTGGAGACCAAAAGGGATGTCTCACTATCTTGAACCTTATGTGCATTACTTCCTTTACCATTGCATAACGGGGTACTCTTCTCCAATATTTTATCCGCGTTCTAAAAGAGAAACAAACAAACACATCACATGTTTACAATGTAGTATATGAAACTCATTTTGGTAAACCAGTTCAGTAGTAAGGCGGACAGGATAACAACATGAAACAAACATATATCTATGTAGTATGGTTACTGTATGGTCTATATCATTCTAGTTTATGTTTCCAAATCAAGATAGATACAGTTCGAATCATATCTATTTAAGACAAAACAGCATAGACAGAATATAAGTGTGGGAAACTACACAGCAATAATAACACTTGTAATGTGCATGGCATGAGAACATAACTTTTTATTCAATTGAAACTGAAATCAACATAGAGCAAGTTACAACAGAAAACACATTAAAGAAACAGGTTTAGAACATACCTGTTGCGCCATTGGAGTTTCAATTGCATCCCTAAAATTTGAAATTAGTTGGTATGAGTAAATACAATGATGCAAGAGCAAAGTAGTATGAACCATAGCTACGGAACCTAACCTGAGAACAATTCTTCTTCTGCTTTAAGCGTTGACGTGGGGTTCGGAGTGGTGGTCCTCGTGCTTTGGGCACTGCAGTTGCCTTACTAACTGCTCGTGTTTGGGTGCTCTGTGGTGGAGATGATGTTGTGTCAACGGGAACTGGGTTACTATCTGCTGGGGTTGGGGTTAGAAGGGGTGTAGCTGGTTCTCTGTCCAACTGGGTAGGGGTACAATCTGCATGAGTCTGGGTTATGTGTGGTGGGGCTAGTTCTTGGGCAAGTACAACCGTGGTTCTATCTGCATCGATAGGTAGCACAATATTTTCTGAAGACCGTGTTTTTAATCCCACAGATACTGCCATCACCCCCTCCAATTGAAATGGCTGATAAACAAGAAAAGTAATTGAATGTACAGACATTGTAAGATAGACAGGTGCAATGGATAATAGGGAAGAAAATAGGGCATGAAATAATTCACATTTATGTTGTCTAACCAAACAGAATAGCATGACATAATTTCACATATATGATGGCTAATTAAACAGGATAGCATGACACAATTTCACATGTATGATGGCTAACTAAACAGGATAGAATGACATACTTCAAAATATGATGACTATGTAAACAGGATGACATGATATAACTATACGATGTATCTATTAAAGTGGTTGGCATGCCATAAATCACAAACATGCCGTCGATGGAAACATGATGGCATGATATAATTCACGGATAGAATGACATAATTTAAAATATGATGACTATTTAAATAGGATGAGATGATATAACTATATTATGTCTTTAGAAAATGGGTTGGCATGCCATAATTCAGATACTGCTGTCTATGTAAACATCATGGCATGACATAATTCAAATATATGATTTATATACTAAGGAAGTGAGCAGAGGGCAATCGCATATATGATGTGTCAACTAAGGAGATGGCATTCAATATTGTGTATATGATGTAAAAACTAAGCATTGCAATACAACATATGCATGATATGAGTAATATAACCCTGCCAAGTTTGAGCATACACCTCAGGGGGATAATAGGACTGGTTATCTGCCTCTGAATCCTCATCTGAAGAGCTATCTGTAACCAGCAAGATATCTGCTTCAGCAGGTAGCATTGTCTGCTCTGAAGACCTTGTTTTCACTCCAGATTTCTCCATCACCAATTCAAATGGCTGATGCATAGGAAGAGCAGTTGAATATACAAACGTTGTCGACAAAAGCAATGAGAAATACAAAAAAAGGATGGCATGATATAATTCACATATATGAAGCTTGCCTAAATAGCATGGCATTGCATAATTCACATATATAATGCCTTGCAACAAGATAACATTGCATAATTCACATATATAATGTCTTGCAACAAGATGGCATTGCATAATTCACATATATGGTAATTAGACACTAAACAGGTGGCATTCACACAAAGCATGTCTAAACTAAGCAAATGACATAGCAACGCAAGATACCATACGCACGATATGAGCAACATGACCCTGCCAAGTTAGAGCATGCACCTCGGGAGGGAAATATGACTGGTCATCTGTCTCTGAATCCTCCTCCGAGGAGCTATCGGTAACCAGCAAGACATGGGTTTCGTCAGATAGCATTGTCTGCTTTGAAGACCTTGTTTTCCCTCTAGATTTTTCCATGACCGTGCCGAATGGATGATGCACATGAAGAGTAATTGAATGTACTAAAATTATTGACAAATTTAAGACGTAATAAAAAAATGATGGCATGATATAATTCACATATAAGATGACTGGCTAACCATGGTGGCATTGCAAAATTCACATATATGATGCCTGGCTAAACAAGATGGCATTGCATGATTCACATATACGATAAAGAAACTAAACAGATGGCATTGACACAAAGCATGTCTAAACTAAGCAGATGACATCTTTAATGTATACAGTAAGCAATGCAAGGCACCATATGCATGATATTACCAACATCAACATGCCAAGTTAGAGCGAAGACCTCATGGGGTAAATAAGAGTGGTCTTCTCCTTCTGAATCCCCCTCAGAACAGTTATCTTCCTCTTGATTACGATCTGAAATGGGTGGAGGGGGGTAGCCTTTGCGCCCACCACGGAGCGACGTCTGCATGGAATTTTATTGCCGCACAAGGCTCGTCTCATTTGCTCTACATGATCAGTTCCATTGTGTACAATAACTGGCATGCATAGGAATAAAACATAGTGATATTATGTAAGGAGTGCATGCACAAATCCAGAGTGATGGTAGAAAACTGTGGATAGACCCAAAACCAATGATAGCAGGCAGATAATAGCTTTAGTTTAATGGCTTCTTTAATGTTTGTTTGCACCCAACATGAAACTCATAGTAGACACCCAATATTAACCATATAGTAGACAGATAGTACTGATTGATGCCCCAATATGTACCCCACAACCATTTAAAAACTCAAGTTTCAGCATTAGTTTGGACCTGACTCGGAGTCTAATAGGTGAACACGGTGATAATGTAGCATGTCATCATATTAAGCGATGCATGACGTAAGCAGACACGAAAGAGTGCAACCTCTCTTGCGGACCCGTGTAGTCCTCAAGGTCATCTGCTCAGTTGATGATGGTAATGCAGTTGTCATGGCTGCCGGCGGCGGGGAAGAAGATCTGAGGTGGTGAAAGACAGTCTGGAAAGCGGATCCCTGCTGTGGTGAACCCTTCCATCATTGGAGCAGCTGAGCTGGGGTGGAACACAGCGCCGCAGGAGCAGGACAAACCACACAAGGTTTTCTTTGACACATATCTATAACAGAAGCAATTGTGTAAGGGATTGTTTGAATTTGAGGATTCTAACAATGCAGGGATAGGAAATAGACAGGAATAGGATAGGAATGCACGTGCAAAACAGAGAATTTAAAAACACATGGTTTTTGCCAATCTGGGTGTTTGATTCACAAGAATTGGAAGATCACATGATGCAAAAAAGCATGGTGAGATTAAGTCAAACCACAAGAAAATGTACAGTTATAATGCTATTATGCTACTATCTCTTAGTCTTGTGCTTGATGAATAGGAATATGAAAAGGAGGACAAGTTGAAATTAGACTTCCTACGGTTTTTATTTCAAGGAGACACTAAAGGAACAAATCCTATAGTTTTCCTTTGCTCCATTCCTTTGCACCAAATTCATGAAAAGTAGTACCATAGGAAACTTTCCAATTCCTATATTTTTCATTTACTTTTCCTTTCAAGCATTGGTGATTCTAGTAGGCAGGCTTGAGCAAGGAAAATCCTACACTAAAGAATGTTTTTGTGCTACTTCTATTACTTTGGACCCAGGCCACTGCCCTACTAGCTCAACTCCCGGGCCCATCGACAAATGGACAGCTCAAACGCGCAGAGATAAATAATGATGGCGTTCAAGAGAGTCCATCACGGATAGCTAAGTTGCCTGGTACCTCACTTCTTGTTATATAGTAGGATAAAATAATCGTATTTCACGTTACTACGTGTACCCAGTGGACAATATATATAACATGTAGAGTAAAAAAGAGATGCAACAAGTGTACAACCTCTTTGGCGAAGCCATGTCGATCTTAGCGTGATTGGATTGGCCGGTGAGGATGCTCCGGCTGACTTGGCTGTCGGACGAGGGGAAGAATATCTTAGGCGTCTGGAGATGGAGTCCGAAGTACTACTCTGATGTGATGGTGGGTTTCATCGTTGGAGCAGCTCCGGTGAGTTGTACGACGCCGAGGCTGAAGCAGGACAAGAGAGACAACGTTAACCTGAGTGGAATTCTAATAGCATTTCCAATAGATGACGTAAAATACATAACCACAAAGTGCTAGACGTAAAATACATCAGCCGCTCATCTCTGAACTTAATTGTCGAAACTGAATTTAACAGTCGAAACTGAACTTAACTGTCGAAACTGATTTTTGCTGTCGAAACTGAATTTTACTGCTGTCGTGGAATTGTCACGGCAGATGTCCTTAGTGTCAGGACTTAGTCGCGAGGCCAACGCATCTATGTGGTAGCTTGAGAGGGGTTGATCGGGACGAGAGACGCAACACAAGACAAGGATTTAGACAGCGGGCCCCGGGAAACATCATCCGGTAATAGCCCTACATGCTGTTTGTGGCTAGATCTCATTATGCTCATGAGAGAGTCGCCGTAAGCCGGCTCTGCCCTTTGTGTCTAGCCCTAGATATTGTTTCTTGTTGCCTCCCCTCTTTGGGGAGCCCTGCCCCTCCTTATATAAGTTAGAGGGGCGGGTTACATGTGGAGTCCAAATAGGATTGGACTAGCCTATCTTCTACTACAAGCCGGATACAAGTCCGGGTCTTGATTCCTTGTAAGGGAGATATTCCTCACGCCTTTCCTCTTAAGCCGGCCTACCATAACGTAAGCCGACCTTCTGGGCCTTGAGCCTCCTGGGCCCCCGGGTTTTGTCGCTCCTCTGATCCGCTTGCCAGGTCACCGATAAGTCGCCAGGCTCGGGCGGGTCACTTAGTGACTCGTCCAGTCAGGGCGGGTCATTAGTGAGTCGCCAAGTCCGGCCGGGTTATACTTACGGCCGGGTTACACCGCGGGGTATATCCCCGACATTAGCCCCCAAGTTTAGCTTGAATTTATCCATGGTAAACTTATGCTGCAAAATAAACACAAGAACAAATTTGACATGTTGTGCTCCGGGTTAAGAATTCTTGTAAACCGGCACCTGAACATCCTTAAGTCCTGGTCTTTTCCTTTTTCTAGAAAATCCAGGTCAAATAATCTAGCTTCATACTCAATTTGTTGATGTTGGTTTCTCACAGGAAAATATTTTGAAGAATAATCCACTTGAGTCGGCTTCCACAGCGCCGGATTAAATAATTTTGGTCTTCAAATACTCATCTGATATTCAGCCGGCTTGAAGATGTAAAACTTGCCGGTTTATCATTACCAAAAACTACCGGATTATAAAACAGACGATGCCAGGTCATAATTGTTGTTGACACCGGTTTACGTAATTGATCCTCCTGATTTGCTCAAAACTGATAGCTTGAAGATTTTTCTCCCTTATATCCACATTACTTGTAGCCCCCAAGTCTTGAGCAGAACAAAGTGACGGTTTAAGACTTGCTCCAATAAATGTTGCAACCTTGAAGAAATCCGGCTTATTCATCTCAATCATATAAACTGAATATTCCATACATGTAGCCCCCAAGTGTTGGGTTGTCATGCTTACAGCAACCTGGAACTGGTAATTGCTTTATGCTCATGAAAATTTCAACCAGTGTAGCCCCCAAGGGTCGGGTCATTATGCAATAATGAGCAGGGACTTTGTAGATATAACCATGTAAATTTGAACAGCGATGTGTAGCCCCCAAGGGCCGGCTTAGTAAGATAATACTGAGCTGGGACTTTGTATATAATTGATAATAACATCATATAATATAGTTTCCACTATGGGGCTTGAACCCACGTCCACAAGGTTAAGAGCTTTGTATTCCACCAACTGAATAGTGGACCGTTCAATATAATGGATTAATACTTGTGTACCTTGAATTTTTGACAGGCGCAATTGGTAACCCCCGAGGGCCGGCTTATTACGATGTGATGAGTCGGGTCTTCAATGAGGCGAACAAAAAATGACTTTGCATTAGCCCCCAAGTGCCATGGTGCATGCTGGCAGTGTCATGGGACTTGTATATTCGATGTAATCTCGATTTGAACAATGTAGCCCCCAAGTGCCGGGTCGTAAGCCTGCAGTGACTCGGGACTATTTCCTTCATTGTAAAATAAATCATGCCCATTGATAAAAATAATAGCCGTTGCGCTAAAGCGACTTTGAAAACCTCAATCATAACACTGGTTATTGATAATCATAGTAGAAATCCAGCCATGTTGCCTATTGAAGATTTGAATAATATAATTCGGTATGAAAACCTCAATCATTCAATATCATCATGAAAATCCAGCCAGTTTTGGCTATTAAAGATTTGAATACCTCATCGGTTCACAAGTAAATCCAGAGTTTAAATACCTGGCGGCTCTTGGCCGATGACGACTTAATGCGCATTCATTATTAGCCGGAATTTTTGTAACCCGGCGGCTTATAGCCTTTGAGAAAAATCCAGAATGGATAATCATTTTGAAGCATCAATGTTGGTAATGAGCTTGAACTTAATCATTTATATGTCCTATTTATGCAAATCCTGCAAAGAGTTTAAAAAAACATATGCCCTGGCGACTTACCGTTGAAAGCCAGGGCGGGTAACCACCCAAATGTAGTCTTATCCTGTACACAAGTAGATCACAAGATCCCTATGATGCTTTGAATGATACCGCTGGTTTATGTGACCCGGATAGTGAAGTTAATAACTCAACTCTGTAAGAGCCGACACATATGATATTTGTGACAACTCAAATACTTGCGATTGTATAAAGCTGTAGAAGAAACAGACAAAATTTTGAGGCTTCTGATTTGAATACGATCAGTAAACCGTTCCAAAGGGGTTAATCTAAGATTCGAATACAATCATATAGCCCCTAGTGGCTTTGGCGATGCCGATCAAGTGGGTATCGACAACTATGTTCTCTTTGGTTCGAATACGACCTATGTTTGAATAGGAAGCCCCCAAGTGACCATGAGAGTTGTTTAACGACGCTGATTCGAATACGATCCACATCGATTCCCAAAGGGGTTGAGCTATGATTCAGATACGATCAAGAAGCCCCCAAGTAGGTTCAGCAGTTTGCTAATCAAAAGGGTATCGACAGCTATGTTCTCTTTGGTTCGAATACGACCTATGTTTGAACAGGAAGCCCCCAAGTGACCATATAGATTTCGGTATTGCGCCGATCAAGAGGGTACTGATAGCTATGCTCGATGAGCAGGAAGCCCCCAAGTGATCATAATAAGATAAGCCGTAAGGCAGGATACCCAAGTTTGAACCGCACATCATGGTAGCAAGTTCTTTCGGCAACCTTTAATTTATCTTAGAACTCGAACTTGCGAGAGATTAATTCTTTTTAAACCGGAACTTAAAACCGGATTTGAAAGCTTCAAAAATTTGTAAGAGACAAATTTACCTTGAGCCGGATGTTGAACCAGATTTTAAACCAAAATCCTTATTCTGAGCCGGAAATCTTCTGATGGCTTTTAAGTTTTCATCGATCTAGCAGTAATCTCCGGGGCCGGGTTATTTTTCCCTTCAATGACCCGGAGTTCTTGAATTTATTGAAACCGACTAACTTTGCCGAGTCATACCATTGTAGCCCCCGAGTCTCAAGACGACTCGAGGAGTTGGCTTGATATTCTCCATATTTGACCATAACAGAAAGGTGTATATCATCGGCCCTGATAGCGCGATGTGAATCCACAGAAGGTTGAGGTGACTGCGGCGGGTTATAAATGATCCCGTATGAGCCGTGTCAGCAACTCGGCCAATGGTTCCTTCCAACTGCTTGTTTGAAGTTAACAAAACCGTAGTGGCGGCGACTTGTGCACCTAACCATTGAGCCATCCAGTGTAGACGGCGGCTGATAATATATGATAATTTGCCTCCAATTTGTTGGAATAAAATCGGGCTTCCCAAGTAGTGACTTACTCATACTCAATAAACAGCTCATCCAGGAAAGGGTGGCCCATTGTATTGATGTAGACCAGGCCACGAGAGACGGTCGGTAAAGACGACTGCCGCATCAGAGGCGGCTCAGATGGATGAATCGACCGTGGTGCTGTAAACCGGTGCAGGCAAGTCAACCACATCGTTTTGATGTAGTGAACAATTGTCCTACATCAACAATATTGTAAACCAAGGCAAAGATAAACTGCTCTTTGACAAAAATAATATGTGCCAATAAAATATATTTAAAACGGATATCACCTGATGTGTCAGGCCCGAAATAATCAGCCATGAAGTTGATGATCACTAGGTTAAGTTGAAATCACTCATGGGTGAGTCGGCCGCGAGAGCAGACAGATGAATCAGCCGCAGTGTTTGTAAGCCCTGCGGACGGGCGAGTAGTCCTCCTTGTTGTAAGCCGGCGTGATCGCGAGAGATGGCCACGGCATTGTAAGCCGATGCGGCCACGAAAAACGGCCACGACGTTGTAAGCCGGTGTGGGAGACCGTTGAGTAACTGTGTGAGAGGTAATCCGGCAATGGATCGGAGGTGCGACTCGGAAGGGCGCCGGCGACTCCTGGAGGCTCAAAGGCGTTTTGGAATCACGGGAGCGAATCAGAGCAGTTGCGGCCAGAGGCGCACGAGCCATGTTGAGCGCGGCGAGCGGAAAACATCAGGCGGCAGCGACAGCTCAGATATAGAAGCCATTGGAGAGGTGACCCGGCGAAGTAGCTCAGTGAAAGCCAGCGGAGGTGGTGCCGGTGTCAGTGGATCCAAGGACGTAGACGTGCGAGCCGCCAGGCGAGTCAACAGCGGTCTCCACATCGCTGTAGGTAATCTGCTTCACATGAGGAACAGGATGCTGTCGGTTGCCTCTGATGGGCTTCTTTCCTTTTCTTTTTCTTCTTTTTGGTAATCAAGGGCCAGTCCAATTTGGCAATTTTTCCTTTCCTTAACTCCGGAATTAACCTCCTCGTAGCTTCCTTGTAGTAGTAATCAGAGTTGACAAAGAAAAAACTAACTTGGCTTCTAATGACGTACTAATCCAAAACGTACTCTCCTTGTCTTCTAGTGGCGTACTAGCACTTGAAAACATCACGGTTGATGCTTGATGTAATGGAAACTACGCGCTTGTCTGCACTCTTTGACTTGACCAGAGGCAACAACTCGGCGACTCGGACAGAAAACGTCTGCATCTTTGATGGTTTTGGCAACTTGTGATTCTTATTGATCTCAGCGACTTGCGACAGCAGCAGTAGAAAACGATCTCCTATCCGATTCGACAGCTCGTGTAGCATCGGCGGCACACAGAGTACCAAACCCTAATTTCTTCCTCGACTTCAATCTTAAAAATCTTCATATGGAAAAATTGCAAACTCCTCGATCCCTAGGTAGATCCCTCCAAGAACTCATCACCATCGTGCGCAGGCCCCAAGATGGGCGTCAACTGTAGTGGAATTGTCACGGCAGATGTCCTTAGTGTCAAGACATAGTCGCGAGGCCAACACATCTATGTGGTAGCTTGAGAGGGGTTGATCGGGATGAGAGACGCAACACAAGACAAGGATTTAGACAACTTCGGGCCCCGGTAAACATCATCCGGTAATAGCCCTACATGCTGTTTGTGGCTAGATCTCATTATGCTCATGAGAGAGTCGCCGTAAGCCGGCTCTCCCCTTTGTGTCTAGCCCTAGATATTGTTTCTTGTTGCCTTCCCTCTTTGGGGAGCCCTCTGCCCCTCCTTATATAAGTGAGAGGGGCGGGTTACATGTGGAGTCCAAATAGGATTGGACTAGCCTATCTTCTACTACAAGCCGGATACAAGTCCGGGTCTTGATTCCTTGTAAGGGAGATATTCCTCACGCCTTTCCTCTTAAGCCGGCCTACCATAACGTAAGCCGGCCTTCTGGGCCTTGAGCCTCCTGGGCCCCCGGGTCTTGTCGCTCCTCTGATCCGCTTGCCAGGTCACCGATAAGTCACCAGGCTCGGGCGGGTCACTTAGTGAGTCGTCCAGTCAGGGCGGGTCATTAGTGAGTCGCCAAGTCCGGCCGGGTTATACTTCCGGCCGGGTTATACTTCCGGCCGGGTTACACCGCGGGGTATATCCCCGACAACTGCCGAAACTGAATGCACTAGCAAGGTGAGGCTACACGTCAGTCCACTGACTTTTTCATCTCTGGTCAGTCGAATTTGCAGCCGTTGGATACGAAATCAAGGGCCTACAGTTCATCTTCAACCTCCACCCCCCTGAGCCGCCAGCCACCACCGGCTAAACAGCAGGCCCCCGCCGCCTGCGGCCCATGGTGCGCCGCCCCCGCCCCAAAAACACTCCCCACCGCCGGTCCACCGCCGCCCCGGCCATCCCTCTAGCCCCCTCCCCCCCGTGCCAAGCTTTTTCTCAGGCGATCCCCACACCACCGCCCCACCACCGCTAGCGACCACCGCCCCCACCCTGAACCCTAAGATAGATAGTGGGGTAGCTCTCCGGCGATCCCCCCTCCCTGCTGCCACTGGTTCTTCCTTCACTCCGGCAAGCCCGCCCCAACCCCCTGAAAATCGACTGATCCAAAAGTTAATTCAGTCGACTGAAGTGTAGCTAAATCGGAGCAGCATCGCAAGCAAGAGCAAGAGCGAGAGCAGCAGCGTGAGCAAGAGCAATAGCAAGAGCAGACCAGGCACGGGACCGAGAGCAAGAGCAGAGCAGCAGTGCGAGCGAGAGCTAAAGCAGCAGCAGCTCCTACTGATGTGGACGTCGCCGCCGAGGGAGTGACGCCATGGAGGAAGTGGCCGGCGACGCCGCCGTTGATGGAGCCGCGCCGTGTCGGCTCGGGGCCGAGCGCCGGTAGCACCATGAGATCGAATCAAGAAGAAAATGTGGCGGTTAGTGTACAACCTCTTTGGTGGTGCCGATTAGGCCGCAGCTTCATCCGAGGAAACGGTGATGATGCTCTTCCAGTGGTGCAGGTGAAGACGGTGGTGTGGGAATGGAAGTAGCACAAAAGACAAGGGGAACATCAAGGCAGCTCCTTGGAGGTGGAGGACGGGGTGGCTGAACCGGCGGGAGGACGAGATCCACGACGGATCCTCATCCGGTACGGTGGATGAGGGACGTCGAGGTGTTGTTGTGGACGACGTCATCGGGGAAGAGGCTCCGGCTGGGTGGCGGACGGAGGAGGGTGTGGGGCTTCGTCGTGGGTTTTCACGGCCTCGGTGTACGAATGGGTGGGCGGATGGGATGGGAGTGGGGAACCATGGCTTAGGCGCGCGCTTGTCCAAAATGTGGGGTAAGTTACGAAAGTACCCCCACCGATTTGAGGCGGTTCTTTCGGTTCAGGGGTACCACGGGCATTTCGCGTGTCAGGATTTCACAGGAGGTGGGTGTTTTCGCGCGCGTTGTAATTTTGGAATAGCAAGGCACGGGTTGAGATAGAGGGAGTTTTCGGAGCACAACAAGACAAAGATATATCTTAAATATTTTGGGGTAACAAGGCGCGGGTTGAAGAGGCGCGAGTTTCGCAGCACGATAGACAGAGACGCTAGCTTGAAATTTCGGCATAACAAGGCGCGGCTTGAAATTTCGGGAGAACGGGCTTAACGTGTACCCAAAAAAGATAATTTGCACCTCAACACGCACAACACACACACACACACACACACACACAAACACCATTTAGACTAGAGTAAGGTACACGCGCATTGCACGCATGAGATTTGGCAACCAAATTATGAATAAATACCACATTATAGCATGTAAGCTTTGAGTCATATATGCATGATGTAGATGTTCGTTTAATTCTTATAGTTCATTTCACTCAAAATCATCTAGTTTTTATAATAATAAAGCTAATCTATTTTAAGGTTCATGGAATTGTGCATTTTAAGACATAAAGTAAAAACAAATAATGGCAAATCATGTAGAAAAGCATTTGGGCAATTCTGATACGGAAGATTCTAGAACAAAGAAGAAGTGCTTGTGTTTTGAGGTTTGTGCATTATGCTTAAGTTCAACCATGGAGTCCTCTAGATTATAGATGTGGCGAAATCTGGTGGAATCTAGATGATATCCAACGGCCAGTAGTGCTCAAATTTGCCATCTCTACACCATCGGATTTGCCTCATCCAACGACCATCTTTCAAAGTTAAAGTTACCCGCACACAATATAAAAAATATAAAATATAACATATATATAGGGGTATAGACGTAGATATGTGATGCGAAAGCCACCCATCATCTCCAATTAGAATAGTGTGTCCATGCACGGATGCGATGTGGCCAAACGATGTCTGCCATCGGTATCTCAAATTCAAATCAGTCTGACCTTGTTCAATGTGTATACATTACAACATGCTCGTTTCCAAACCACACCCCGCAGATCTCCGTTATATTCATGCATGCATGGGTTTCAAACATCAGGATCTCTTATTCAAATATTTGAATTCAACTTTACATTGATTAAGACCTCACCTAGTCTTTTACACCCACACAGTCGTCTTCTCTTTATAATTGTACCACTAACTTTCTCTCGTGCATGCATGCACACACACTACCAGTCGGCATTATCCATGGCACACATGCAATCTTTTTCTTCAGGTCGGTCTCCCATGAAGGCACACACCCACACACATCCCCCTCTCCATCATATCGGGCATTCTTTATCTCTCACGCGTGCATGCGCAATGATCGATGTTCCTCTATGTCTGTGTGTATATAGCTAGGTCTTTCATAGTTTTCCACACAGACCAATAAATCGATATATCCAGTAAGTTCTCAGCTTCTTTCCCATGTCCACATCGATCAATCTATACCTCTCTATATAGGATTAACATATATAGCTAATACACCCACATTAATTATATATTCAATGACCCCATCTCATCATACATGCCTTTCGCTTCATCTCTCAGACGCGCGCACAATGGCAAAGACAGGGGCAGCAAGGGCCCTGCGCCCCCCCCCCGAACATCACTATATATCGAGGATAATATGAATGTGATCATTAGAAAATTGCTGCTAAAAATGGTTTAAGTTCATGAATTAGCTCTCCTCATAAAGGATTAGCAATGCTTGGCCCCTTAGCTCATTTATTTTTCATGGCTTCACCACTGCGCGCAACAGCGCACGTTCTCGCCCCCTCTCTCTAAATATCGATTTCGCACTTGTGCACTCCTTCATAGTATCTCTCCACTCAGCCCCTCGCACCATCTTCTAGCCCCCCACCGGATTTTGCCACATGTACAATCTAGCAGACTCCATGGTTGAACTTAAGCATAATGCACAAACCTCAAAACAACAGTGGTTCTCCTTTGTTCTAGAATCTTCCGTATCATAATTGCCCAAACTTTTTTTCTAGTTGAATTGCCATTATTTGTTTTTACTTTATGCTTTACAACGCACAATTCCATGAATCATAAAATAGATTAAGGGCTTCTTTGATTCAAAGGATTCTCAAAGCAATTTTGGAGGATTCTAATCCTTAGGAATTTTTCCTATCTTGGTTGTTTGATTCGTAGGATTGTAAACCATAGGAATTTTTCCATATGATTCATTTGCACTAGATTTCGTAGGAAACATCCCATCCACTCAAACCTCTTTGAAAGAATTCTGTGTTTTTTCTATGCACAATCAAACGCTCGTACAATCCTGTAGGATTCAAGACGACATTCCACTATAATCCCATGTTTTTCCTATTCCAGCCTTTTGGAAATCCTACGAATCCAAGAGGCCCTAGCTTTTTTATAAAAACTAATTGATTTTGAATGAGATGAACTATAAGAATTAAATGAAGGTCTACATCAGGCATATATGACTCAGAGCTTACATGCTATAGTGTGGTAATTATTCATAATTTGGTTGCAAAATCTGATGCGTGCAATGCTCGTGTACCTTACTAGTACTTCGAGTATGTGCAAAACACGTAAATTAGAATTCCAATGGCACGCTACATAGTGTCTCTCTTACAATTCATGAAGCCACGTGGCACATGTGGAGGCGTTATCGCGACCTCCTTGTGTGGATTGATCATAGTGATGTGCTGTTGGTTCCAGAAGAATGTACTCGTCCTCCCTGGGCCATAATGTCATGCCCAATATGCGACCCTATCCAAAAGGAACTCGAAGGTCCCACGAAGGATAGACCCGCATATTGAAACGCTTTTGCAAGGTGGATATCATTACATCAACAATACATAATAGATGGGGATACATACAAAAGGCATACAATGCCACACGAATACAACATCACAATACATAAGAGCACCATTCGACTATGGATGAAACACAAACAGAAACTCAAACGACATGCACCCTGCTAGCCTAGGCTGCCGACCTGGAACCTATCCCCTGATCGAAGAAGCAGAAGAAGAACTCAACGCAAGCAAGCATCACTCTCGCGTCATGACCATCGCATAACCTGTACCTGCAACTGTTGTTGTAGTAATCTGTGAGCCACAAGGACTCAGCAATCCCATTACCATGGGTATCAAGACTAGCAAAGCTTAAAGGGAGAGGAAGGGGTAAAGTGGTGAGGTTGCTGCAGCGACTAAGCATATATGGTGGCTAACATACGCAAATAAGAGCGAGAAGAGAGCAAGCGGAACGGTCGTGAAGCTAGCAATGATGAAGAAGTGATCCTGAACTCCTACTTACGTCAAACATAACCCAGAAATCGTGTTCACTTCCCGGACTCCGCCGAAAAGAGACCATCACGGCTACACACACGGTTGATGCGTTTTAATTCGGATCTGGTGTCAAGTTATCTACAACCGGACATTAAAAAATTCCCATCTGCCTATAACCGCAGGCACAGCTTTCGAAAGATTATACCCTGCAGGGGTGTCCCAACTTAGCCCATGATAAGCTCTCACGATCAATGAAGGATATACCTTCTCCCAGGAAGACCCGACCAGACTCGGAATCCCGGTTTACAAGACATTTCGACAATGGTAAAACAAGATCAGCAAAGCCGCCCGATGCACCGACAAATCCCGATAGGAGCTGCACATATCTCGTTCTTAGGGCAACACCGGATGAGACTAGCTACGAGTAAAACCAACCCTCAAGTTGCCCCGAGGTGGCCCCGCAGGCAGCTTAGTTCGGACCAACACTTAGACAAGCACTGGCCCGG
>NC_041389.1:264895819-264919279 GCF_002162155.2 Triticum dicoccoides
GACCCAAGGGAAGGGTATAGGTGGTGGTGAGGCAAATGGTAAAACCAAGGTTGGGCCTTGCTGGAGGAGTTTTATTCAAAGCGAACTGTCAAGGGGGTCCCATAAATCACCCGACCGCGTAAGGAACGCAAAATCCGGGAACATAACACCGGTATGACGGAAACTAGGGCGGCAAGAGTGGAACAAAACACCAGGCAAAAGGCTGAGTCTTCCACCCTTTACCAAGTATATAGATGCATTAATAATATAAGAGATATTTGGATATCCCAATCAAAAATCCTGTCCACCATGGAGCAATCTTCAACTTCACCTGCAACTAGCAACGCTATAAGAGGGGCTGAGCAAAAGCGGTAACATAGCCAAACAACGGTTTGCATAGGAAAGGTGTCAAAGGTTAGAGGTTCATGGCAATTTGGGATGGCTTGATAAACAGGTAATAGGTAGCACAGCAAAGCGATAGAACGAAGCAACTAGCATAGCAATGATAGTAGTGAGATCCAGGGTAGCGGTCATCTTGCCTGAAATCCCACTAGGAAGAAGAACGAGTCCATGAAGAAGATGAACGGATGAAGCCGAACCAAGCGTAGACGAACGAATCCTCACGATCGCAACGAAACAGGAACTATCGAAAAGAAGCACACAACAAGGTAAACACACCACACAAGAACATGACATGATGCACAAACAAGCATGATGCATGACAAATCTAAATGAGGCTACTCATGGCAAGAGATGATGCAAACAAGAGCAACACATCAAGGCAAGTTTAAATGAGGTCGGGAACAACATATAACAATTCCGGTAAGTCCTCATGTGCAAATTTCGAAGTTGGTCCAGATCTGAATAAACCTTATGTTCAAGTTGTTAAGCATCAAGTTAAGATGCACCAAGATGATCTACACGAGATTCTAGTCAAATTACATATAAAGTTCGTTTAGTTCAGAGCTACGGCCTAGAAGATATAAGCAAAACAAGTTAAACATGGCATTGATGCAAAATGCATACAAACATCAAGCAAACACCTTAAAAACATGGATGCAACATTATAATATGAAGCTACATGCAATTCTAAGCAAGTTTCATATAGAGCACACTCAAAACGGAGCAACGGTTCAACACGCACACATGAAACAAGTTATAGCAACAATCTGTCCAAAACAGCAACTAGGCATATTGCAAGCATCAAAACAATAAGCTACAGCATCTCAACATGAAAACAAAAGGCATGGACATGATGTACAGGTAAAGCATTACAAAACATGAACACTGAGCTATCTCCACAAATCACTAGAACATGCTCAAACACACATGGCAAGATTGCAAATAATAACAATTCAGACTTCGCAGAAAATAACATCAGGTTGCAATGTTTAGAGCTATCAAACAACATGTTACAGGAACTTATAATGGCGAACAAAGGCATGGCATGAATCTACTAAATGCATAGATCAAAAGTCCCTTACTGACCATGAGCCAAAAAGGATCAGAAAATATGATGGCACCCACGTAAACATGGCAAGTTATATTACAGATTCATACATGGCAGAAACAGAATTATGAAGGCATATTGATGAGCTTGTGCAACTCACTACAGAGCAAAACATGGCATGGCAAGGCAACCAACAGTAAGAAGGCATGTTTGTGAAGCTAAGCATGGCAAGATCAAGTTCATAGGGTGCATGGAACACTAGCAACAATCATGGCAACAACTGAACTTAATGTTAACAGACTGACAGCAACATTATGAAGCAGCTTTGGAGCAAGATATGAACAAGCTACAGCAAGCTATAAATGCAACCAGGGGCATGGATGGATAGAGCATAACATGTAGAACAAAACATATTTAGTGAACGTCTCCAGATTATGCATAGAATGATTTGTAGAAGCAAGTTTACATAGCATCACGAAATAACAGATTCAGCCTAGCAAAACAGCAACGAGTACACTACTTAACAAGCTCGATTCACTCACCACAAGTCATTGCATGACAAGATAAGCATAGCATCAGCAAGAAGACATGTTTGTGAAACAAACCAAGGCAAGAACAAGTTCATAGCATGCAAGGATCAACTACAACAACCTTGGCAAAATTGAATAACATGTAAACAATCTGCCAGCAAACATTTTGAAGCAAAAGTAGAGCACGAAAATGACATGCTAGACTAATCCATAAATGCAAACAAGGGTATGAATGGATAGAGCATAACCATATGTTCAAAACACCCTTACTGAAGTATCTCAAAATATGCATGGATCTCTCTGTAGCATCAAGTTTACATGGCATCAAAATAACAGCAGAACAGGGACTAAAGTCAGTAACATCACGATGCCTAGTTTGCATGCTTGTGCTAGTCACCACAGAGATCACAAAAATACATAGCATACACCCCTGTAAAGATGGCATGGCATAGTTCAAAATACATGTAGACATCAACCTCATAGGATGCACACATCAATTATAGCTAAAATGACAAAAGTGCATGTTCTGTTAACAGACAGCAGAAAACATCATGAAGCACTCTTGCAATGATGATTCAGGCATCAAGATGAACTCAAATGAACATGATGCAATGGAATGAAATGATGTACTCGTTGAGACGAACAATTTGACATATTACACGCACGAAACGGAGCTACGGATGCAGAGATATGATGCAACGAACATGGCATGATAATGCAAAATATTCGGGACTTGGAGGAAATATCGGGGTCAACCTTATATCCCAGATCCAGATCGGGGCGCAGAGCTCGAGGCTCGCCGGAGAACTCGCCGGAGTCGGGGAGGAGATGGCCGGAGATGCTCGGGGAGGAGCGGAGGAGGCCGGGGGCGGCGGAGCCAAGGCGGGGCGGAGGCGGGAGTCGTCGGCGAGGCGAGGGACGGCTGGCCTCGGGGCGCCGAAGGACGGCGAGGCTGGGGCCCCGGCGAGGCGGCAGATGGCGGAGGCGGCCATGGCGGGGAGGCAATGGGGCGCGGCGACCAGGGCGCACAGTGGCGGCTGGCGGCGGATGCGAGGCGGCGGCGCGGAGGCCGAGGCCTGGCGGCGGCCGGAGGGGCACCGGGCAGCGAGGCGGATCACGGGCGTGGCGGGGCGGCTCGCCGGCACCGGAGGCGGGCGGTGGCGGGGCTGGGACGCGGGGACGCGGGGGCCGGGCGGCGCGCGGGCGCGGTCGCGGCTCAGGCGGGCCGGCCGGGAGGGCCGGGCGCGGGCCCGAGCGGGCTGGACGGCGGCGCGGCCGGCGGGTGCCACGTGGCAGCCTCCGGTTTGCTGAGGGCGGCGGCGCGGACGGGACGGACATGTCCGGCGAGGTCCGGACGTGTCCGGCTGCGGGATGAGGACGAAGCTAGGGTTTCGGGGGGAATTGATCCGTGAATTTCGGGGGAGGGGCTATTTTTATAGGTAGAGGGAGCTAGGAGGCTCCAAATGAGGCACGGTTTTCGCCCACACGATCGGGATCGAACGACCGAGAGCATGGAGGGGAGTTAGATGGGTTTTGGGCCACTTTGGAAGGGTGTTGGGCTGCAAAGAGAAGGAGGCTTTTGCGGTTACCCGGTTAACCGTTGGAGTATTGAACGACCTCCAAATGGCACGAAACTTGACAGGCGGTCTACCGGTGCTATACCAAGGCCGCTTGGCAAGACTCGGTCCATTCCGAGAACATTTAGCACCCGTTCACAACGAGAGACAAAAGGGGGACGCCGGAGGGCATAGGAGCGCCGGATTGCAAAACGGACAACGGGGAAAATGCTCGGATGCATGAGACGAACACGTATGCAAAATGAAATGCACATGATGACATGGCAAAATGCAACACACAAGCAAATGACATGGCAACAACGGCGAATAACTGGCAGACACCTGGCGCATCGAATCCAGGGCGTTACACATAATGTCGGTACATGCACGAAGCGCAGATGTGCACGCACGCCACGCACGCACTCATTCCCTCGCACGCACGCACGGGTACACGGGCGGACGCAATTTTGTACCAAGATCCACCCCATGTGATAATTTGACATGTGTAAAGTCATTCACTTCATTGATGGTCAATTAATACAGCGCATGCAAATTGAGTGGACGTGATGGCGGAAGAAAGACATTACTACTCCATTGCGCGCATGTGAGTAGTTAAATCATGGGTTGCTAGTAGTACTTCCATTGGTCTCCTTCGTATTTTGTGCCAATTTTTGACAGTAACATAATATTTAGGCATTTGAGTAGTGTAGTCTACTTGAAATTTATGTTCCACTAAACTCATCGGGAGCCGTTTCGGGCCTCGAAACCAAAACCATCAATTAATCTTTACCTTGTTCCCATCCCATTCGAAAGCCTTCTCACACCTACTAGTACGTACCAAACCTGAACGTGTTCCCACTATGCAGGTATTAGTACTAGTGCTAGTACTTAGGTTATAAAAAGGGTAACTACCTAACCAAAAATTACTCTACCTTTCCTCCTCATAAGTGCTTCTTCTTCGTCCGTCCTTGCCATGGCCGGTGAGCAGAGCTCTAGGTCGAGAACTACTCGCAACAAGGGAGCGGAAACCAAGGCTGCGGAAAAAAAATAGGTCTCGCCGCCACACAGAGACCTCAAAAGATCTCTCACAGGCAGGCGATGGCTCCCAGGAGCGCCCTAGCCGCACAGGCGAACATGCCGAACCGGCGGCACTAGAGTCGTTATCCCTCGACAGCATGCCCGATCAGCTCAATAAGCACCTCAATAAGCAGAAGGAGTTCATCCACGGCTTGGTGGAGCTACTAAAGGAGAGCCTCGACGACATGCCCGCTGAGCTCAATAAGCAGGGTGAGTTGACCATCGGCTTGGTGATGCTGCTGAAGAAGAGCATTACCTCGGAGAAGAAGGCGACTGGCGAAACCCTGCAACTTCAGGAGGACAAGGCGAAGCTCTGCCACAAGCTCAACCTGTTGAAGGAGAAGAACGCCGGCTGGAAGAAGCTGCATGAGAATAGTAGTTCCTCAAAGAAGATGCTGCAGGCCCTTGTCATGGAACAGACGGAGGAGTGGGCGAAGCACCGCATTGAGCACTCAGCTGCTATCCATATACATAATGCGGCCGTGGAACAGATGATGAAGGCTCGCGTCGAGAAATCCCACATCATGGATAGAATTAAGAAGATGGCGGAGGATACACGCAAGGATATGGAGGTCGTGGAGGCGATGAAGAAGCAGTTACGACTCCGCGGCGAATTATATCATTTGGGGTGATAATCTTCCTTCTTCTTTTGCTCCCGTGTTTCATCTTTTGCTTCGGGTGTTTCGCCGCACGTGTCACGTTCTCTGCGAGGCATGAATAGAACAATGCTAACAATGAGATGACTAGCAAATTAGATCATTTTTATCACCATATGGCACTGGGCTGCCGTGTTTCGTGCTCCTCCATCGTAGTACTACTCTAGTGGAAAACTTGAGTACACCGCACGGTTCTTTGCTCCACCTCAGGTCGTCGGCACATTTATACGAGCAGTCAAATCACAAGGCCCCGCCTTCCAGCAGTAATGAGCTGTCAAATCACAAAGGCCCTTGCCTCTCGTGAAACCGACCAAGCTAGACTGCCCCGCCCTCTAGCCTTTCAAAAAATGTATACTTTTGTACAGTAGTAGTATCGATGGATTGCGCCATGGAGCAAAACTTGAAATTAAAAAAAGGCGGTACATATAGAGAGCGCTCGTCCTCAAATTATGCATATAGTACTATTAAAAAATCTAGTATGTGCTTAAATGGGGTGGTTAATTCTATTAAGGAAATACTAGTATGTACATACTGAAGAGGTAAAGTAACGAGAAGAGATATAACATAGTTCTGCTGGGGGCTCAGCACAACACACCCCTTAAATTAAACTAAGCACATCTGAAATTAAACTATGCAACTAATCCGGTAGACACTGCATTAGAACCACCATGAGCAACGACACTGCCACTTTACTCGAAGTCCTCGTCTACGTCCTCGACTTCGTCCTTGTCTCTCTTCCTCTTGGACGATACTTCTTTGCTTGAACCGCACACTTGGCTCTTGCTCTTCATCCAACCCTTATAGATATTGAAACAAAGGTAGCCATCCATTGCAGCATAGTGGATGTGGTCTATATCTAGTACATTTCGCTGCCATGCATGACGATGAAACGTGTGGTGAGGTTTCTCCAGTTTACCGTACGAAGGATGAACCGTGGCTCCTGCCAGGGTCAGCATTGAAGGATGACCACTGGAGGGCAGAAGTCGATTCTTCTGGAGGTCGAAGGGGTTGCCTACAATGAGGCCTATCTGACCCAGGACTCTTTTGTCGTTCGTAAAGTCTACAGTAACGAATTTGACTAGGTTGCTCTTGAGGCTTAAAATCCAGGCATTCAACGTCGGCATGGCATATGTGGTAGACCAAGCATAAGTCATGGACGCAAACCTAGATCACGGCGGGCTTCTTCCTCTGTTCCTCCTTTCGATCCTTCTCTCGTCCCAGGACTGCGGTGTACTCAACATCTAGGCCAGTGACCCACTCATCATCTGAGTTTTTGAACATGCATCTGAAGCGAGCAAGGCATCATTTCACCGTCACAGAAGAACGGGTGTAGATGACGTCGAACTCATCATGGTGATGGTTCTAACCTTCTACTCGCCGCCGATCATGGAGATTTGGGACGCCATGGATTTGGGAGGAGGGTTAGGATTAGTGGAACTGCCGTTATGTGAAAGGACGGGACGACTAGGAGCGAACCACCGTAATATTAAAGGACGTGCGGGGACGAGTAGGAGCGAACTGCCAGCGTGCGAATGGCAGGGTAGTGTCGTTCCATTCTCCCATGATACGGGCTTCCGAGATCCCTTGGATCTGAGATCGAATGGTTGCATGGCGTGATTATAGACCTATGGGTGAATATCCTATCCTGGAGGGTTATTCTGTAAATTTTCGGAAACTTAGCATGCGACCGTTCGATCTCAGATCCAAGGGCTGCCAGCAGCTCGTATCATGGTCGTGCCTACCACGACTGTCACGTCGCTCGCGCGGTCGCGCCCTTGAAGATTTAACACGGTGCGTTAGGCTATCTGATGTTGGCATGTCATCACTTAGTCACTCATACTACAACAAGGTTAGCTATAAGGTTGGTTATAAGTGTATTTTTTTACTTCTCTATATCTCTTTCTTCATAGTAGTATTTATTGCATTTGCCAAGGAGTGACCTCTTCCAATGAAATGGTGCTTTAGATGAGGTGCTAAGGGCATTAAATGGCTTAGCAATCAAGTCCCCAATGCATAGGTGCTTATTAGTTTTTTGTTGCTAAGTTTGCTTCATTTAATTAGCTATAGACTCAAAATTGTCTTTTCACCTAGGTACACGTGCTTAGCACCATTTCTTCCTTGGGTAACCAAACTAGTCTCTCTCTTCTTAATTAACTTGCCACATCAGACTTTATGCCTATGTGGCAAGCTTAGCACCTGTAGGAGCAAGTAAGTACAATAGTGCACTTTACATGGCATTTTTGCATATGTGGAGGAAAGAGAGGCAAGGAAAAAGTGGAGACGTGGGCTCTCATGCAAGAGCCAGCCTCTACTACATGGTGGAGCATTGGGAGAGGCACCTGTATGGAGGTGGTCAGGAATCGGGAGACTCACGCCGGTCGTAGCACCGCAGTTAAAATGATAATGACAAGTCAAATCACGGGGCCCCACCTGTCCAGCAGTAACTCGTTGTCAAATCACATAGCCCTACGTTTGCAGCAGCCTACTCCCTCATCTTCTCGCGTCTCTGTCGAACAGACTAGGCGGAACTGCCTCACCTACCACACAGGAAAAGCCCCGCCCTCGACTTTTAAATAGTATAGTATACTAATTTTGTATCCATCGATTGTGCCATGGAGCAAAGCCTCTAGAAAACGGCCGTACACATGTATGGAGTATACAACACGCCCATCGCGTTCGCGTCGCACCCTAGACGGTCGGTCAGTCTAGCACCCTGCTCTCTGAATGGAACGCGCGTCATATTTGTTTGAACACACATGTGGGACCGCAACTGAGAACCGACCATAAGCACACTCCCCGGCCCCGCAAGTCAGGTGACTTAATAGAAGAGGGAGACGAGCGATAGAACTAGAGAAGTGTTGTACTACGTTGGTGCCTGGACGATCCCTGCAAGACACGGAAGATCAGTTCGTCCATGCATGTGACCAGACTCCAGCAGACACGCCTGGATTCGTTATTGTCTACATATCATGCAGGCTATGTTGTACAGGGTTGTAGTTCTGGTGAGAAATCTAAAAGAAGGTTTCTTGTCATCTCACAAAATTAGGTGTCATGTGCTTTGGATCACTCTGAGGGTTAAACAGCGACAAATGAGTTGGGCTAGTCATCGGGGGCACATGCACGAAGACTACTCGGCTGCCATCTAGGTCAAGCCGGCTATGTTAATTAGGACATCTATCGATGGACCCCTTTTCTATGAGTTTATCTTTAATTTGAGCTTTGTTCCTCATCTAGTTTGTCCGTCGGGATCCATGTTGTCTCCTTTGGCCAGTGAGGTTATGATTTCTTGTCATGTGGCATTTTTCGTGTTATATGTTATAATCTGGTGCTTCAGATCAAAATGAGGACAACTGCGCCTCCGGGCCATGTGCATGAAGACTTCTCGACAGTCATTGACAAGGTCAAGCCGGCTCCGGTAGACAAAAGAAAACTAGTACTCCACTATATAGGCAGGAGCCTCCGCGCTTGCTTGCTAGTGTTGCTCTCTTCACACTGTCTCGTCCTCTCCAGATCTAAACACGACAGCGGTGGCCATACTCTCTCTCTCTCTCTCTCTCTCGCTCTCTCTCTCTCTCTCTCTCTCTCTCTGCTCACCATTGGTCACAGATCCAGCCGGATCCTCTCTGCCGGGGAAGGTGAGAAGGTGCAACGTTCACGCGGTCGTCTTCGGTGACGGCTCCGCTGGCGCGTCCCGATTAGCCTGCCTTGCCGTTCTCTCCCAAGCACCGCTGGCGAGGGAGGGCCTCCAACCCCTTCTTCCTCGCTGCCGTAGTGCGAGCAGATCCGGCCTCCCGCCGCCCACCTAGCGACATCCCGGTGACCATCAGGTATAACTTCCTTCGAAGCCGGCCTTGCTCTACTTCCTGAGCTCCTGACGTCGCTGCATTTGTATCTTTTACTATTTCTCAGGCCCCCTCGTAGATAGGATCGATCGGCTGTTCGAAAACCACCTAAATTTTTACGGTTAAGAGGTAAAACTAGTTCATGCACTCGAATCTTGTACTACTTGGTTCAAACAAGGAAGAAAGGGGGTGGGGGTGGGGGAAGATTTGTTACCTGAATCTAGGACTTGGTCGAAAGAGGAAATAATGGGGGCGAGAAGTAGCAGAGACTGGCTATCCAACTGGTCTCTAGGTCTAATAGGGAAATAAAGGGAAACGCAGTACAAACTCAATATAAACCCGATCTATTGGTTGAAAAAGGAAAGAAAGTGGGGACTGGGGGACAAGTGAACAGAGTAAGTCCAGCACTAGATTTGTTAGCCTCACACAGTATAAGGTGGCTATACCGAACAAAAATGGACCAACCCAGATATCCTGTTCTGATGTTTGTTGCCCCGAGCCACTCTTATGTAATGCCACTGGTAAAATGTAGTTATCGCACTATTAAAAGTAAGGACACGTTAAACCAATGTTGTTTTCAATGTAGTGCCTCCAGTAATATGAATCAATGGCGCTTTTTTACATGTCCTGCTAAATTTCCATTAAGATAAGTTGGTTCTTTTCGTTAGAAATGCAACTGTCCTGGTCCGCCTACTCTCCCGTGCCAAAGTAATGTCGTATTTAACGGTTGTCATAGTTAATCCTAATGCCCACACTAACATCTGGCAATGCCACTGCTTTAGAAATTGCTACTGTCCTTGTAGGATTGCCATTCAGATAAGGAACATGCTTCTTTTCATTTGATGCATGTTTCATCACTTGTTAGTCACCCTCCTTTCCACCTTTTTTGTGCAAACAGAGATATACATTTCACGCTCGATCTTAGTTGAACTGCACAAATGATATCCAAATTATAGTTGAACATTCCAGGAGCTTCACAACCAACCTTGATGTTGCTCAATTTTATTGCAACTAATGAAGAAGAAGCTCTGTGGGTTTTGTTTTCTGATGGAAATGGAACTGGGGCTGGAGCCCTTTTCTTAAAAAAATGAAGAAGAAGCTGCTAGCTCACGGGACATTGCTTCATTTTAGGTGAACTGCACCAAAAGATCCCATGAATTGAATCATCCATGTTGGTGACTGAAAGAGCTAGCTTCAGCATCCCAGTCTAAGCACCCCCGACCTCCATCCTTGTGACACATGGTACACCTCGTTTGCCACCTGCTCGACCCTACTGTCACTGATGAAATGAAGTAATATTACAGTTAAAATAGAGCGAGTGTCCTCTCTATCATTTCATTTCCAATGTAGATAAATAAAGTGCTTCTCTTTGTTAATGTATGTTTCATCAACTAGTCCCATTGTTAATGTTTAAGCGTTTCTGCAAACTGGGGTGCTTAATTTTAGTTGATCTATACAAAAATAGAGATTTGAATGTCTCGAGGTGCCTCCTTGTACTACCACTATACACTGATGTTCATCACTGGCAGAAGGTGTATCTGGGAGACTTGGGACGATTTCCAGTGTGAGGCGTACCATATGAGGCGTCGCAGGGCCCATCTCGCCCTCGCAGCATGGCATACTATGATACTATCGCAATACTTTATTCTATTTATTTTGTGTGCTTCATCAACTAGTGCCACTATAATGTAATCATGCTTTTTCATTATCTGTGCAAACAGGGTTATTCAGCTGCATTTTGGTGGAACTACACAAATGTACATATGGAACCGGCATATATGCAGAGTGCGAGGTGTGCCAAGTAAAAATTACTGACACCAACCATGCTCCATGCACGCATTGGCATCCACCACCACCAGTGGGATGTGTGGCGCTCTCTATGGACGGATCTTTCTCGGTAGCAAATCCTCTAACCAAATACTAGTAGCTTATATTGGCAGTTTTCTAGAGAGTACTCTTTTCTGAAAGAAGCACCAATCTATTTTTCTTTATTTGCACATTGTGTCACAACTTTGACCCAAAGGTCCAGAGCTATTTTAGGGTGATTGGCGTAGTACTCGAAGACTGATTGTAAGCATGATTTTCATTAGCTGTCACACTGATTGTAAGCATGAGCAGGTGGATGATTAGATTAGTGCGAAGCTTACCTTAAAACCTACCGCCACCATTGAAACGAGGCGAGCGTCCAGGGAATCATGGAGAACGGAGGGGAAGCGACGTCGCGCCATCCGGCCTCCTCTTGCGGTGGGAGAACGAATACTCATGTGGCTCCGGCTGGCTCTGCACCCTCATGAATAGCACGCCATACTCGATCGATTCATTATCCTCTAGGTGCTCGACCTTCGACCTGTACACCCACCACCTCCGCCTGACTGTCGCCTCGGGAGAATCTGTCTGCTCCATCACCCAGAGGAGATACTCGATGAACTCGGAGGACTGCGGCGTGACTGCCACCGAGGAGTACATGTACGCCGCCCTCATCGCCGTTGTCTCACTCTTTCGCATACATTGCCACATGGCCCTCACCGTGCTCGAAATCTCCCACTAATTGTCAAATCAAGTAAGGATCTCCTTCAACCTGGCTAACTTTGCCTGGTCGCCGCCGGTGATCTGCCTGATTCGCTGCTACATCCTCTCCATAGATGTCCTTCTGAGTGGTCCAGTTCTAGCTTTGGAAGATGGGAGGAGATACGGTGGTCTTGCAATAGAGAAGAGGGAGAGGCGAGATGGTGGTTTTGGAATGGAGATGATGGAGAGGAGAGGAGGTGGTTTTGCAATGGAGAAGATCTGAAGAGGGAGAGGCGAGATGGCGGTTTTGGAATGGAGATGATGGCGAGGAGAGGAGGTGGTTTTGCAATGGAGAAGAGGGAGAGGAGCGTGCGGCAGCGATTTAGGATTGGACGAGAGGGCCCGTGCACTGCGACTGGATCAAAATCAAAATCAATTTACCCTTCAATTAAGAAAGCGACCCCACATTAACTAGTCTCCCTTTTATTCTGGGTCATAATTGACCATGATTTTCGCACATAAAATATATGTTATACATTGCAAAAATAATATAATTTGAAAGTACATTCAGATACGAACCAAATGATACAATTTTTTTGGTGACATGCATTCCATTTTGCTTGTCAAGTATAGTACGTGGTCAAACTTTGACCCAAAATACGCAAAACAAAAAAATACTTCCAAGACCAGTGCCACTCTTCTACTCTTCTCCTCTTAAACCACCGCCGCTCCTCTCCTGTTCCAATCTGAATCCAGCGCCGCTCTTCTCCTCTTCCTTTTCAAAACCACCGCCCCTCCTCTCCTGTTACAGTCCAAAACCAGCGTTGCTCCTCTCCTGTTCTAATTCAAAACCAGTGCTGCTCCTCTCCTCTTCCATTCAAAAACCACCGCCGACGAGTGAAGGTGTTGTGGAGAAGTAGATCGATGGAGGAGTATAACAGATACATGGGGATCGCAAACGGCGACCCTGTGAAGCTAGCTAAGATGTTGGAGATACAGTCTTGGTTTGACAGCAAGGACCAACTAGAGGCGACGGCCACATCCATGGACAAATATTTGCAACAGAGTGAAAAGGCGGTGATACTCCCAGAGGGAGTCGCGCGGGAGTACATAGAGCTGATCCTCTGCGCCATGGAGCAAACAGATTCACCGAATCTGATCGTGAGGGAGCGGTGGTGGGAGTATCGATCCCAGATGGAGCATCCACCAGAGATTGAAGGATCGAGCATCTACAGTGTGCCGTTTGTGAGGGTGTCCTGCCAGAGCGAGCCGGTGGAGTCCTCATCGACCGATCCCAACTGCAAGAGGAGAAAAGCAGTTGGCCTGATGACACTTCCCCGCCATCCTCTCCCTCGCTGTTCACATCATCTCACGAGGCGGCTGTCTGCCGCCAAGGAATAGGAGGGGACTGCCCCCCTAGCCCAATAGTCGGGTAGGTTGTGAATTGTCAGGAGGAGCTTAGGGTTGTCAATATTTGCAGGTTGTGAATTGTGTTTTGTGTTGTGTATTTTGAGAGTACTTTCAGATATGAATGTCTTTTGAATTTCAGATTTGCAGTATTGAGCATATGAAGTATTTTATGAATTCTAGAGATCTATTTTTAGCACTTAAAAAATGTAGTTTCATAGGAGTATAAAAGTGCAGACAATGTCATTCTCAGAGAAGAAACTGCAAGTTTCAGTTTCAGATAAGAAACTGCAAGTTCAGTTTCAGATAAGAAACTGCAACTTTCAGAGGCAAAGCATTTATATTAACACAACCTTTTCAAACAGGGTTAACATCATGTTGGAAGTTTTATTCATGGTCGAAAATGGAACTACTAGCCAGTTAACATCATCCTAATCAACATTCATGCATAGCACATCTTCATATGATGCACGGTCAAAAAGATATGCTATTTTCAAAATGCCCACACAATGTTGAGTGTGCGAAACACAGAGAAAATGAGGGATGAAGTTTTGGCAAGTGTTGGACGTGGTGTGCGTAGATGACAATGGGGACCCACATGTCAATAAAGGCAGAGGCAAAAAAATTGGAGATATTTTCCCTGCATAGGTGGAATCGAACCCGGGCGGAACAGCTATCGGGTAGTGTCACTTGGCCACTAGGCTAGTTCAATAGTTTTGTTAATAATAAGGCACTTCCTCAGGTGGTCGGATCCCCTCCTGCGCCTTTGTGCGCTCGCCGTGATGCCATTGTCTGCCGTTGTGAACATGCTGAACAAACGAGAGGAATCTGGAGAGGACTGTACATGGAGAGGCGGATAGTCAGGACCCACCAGGTCTATGGCCTTATGCAAGCAAGTGCCTCATCAAAAAATACTTCCTCCTAATGCTATACTAACGTTGGGGCCCACGGGTTTGTCAACATAGTTACATTTTTTAGGTGCTTCAACGTAGTTACTATCGGAGATAAATTCACAACGAAGCCGGGGAGCTAGCAGGTATCATTTATTATCACTGGGGCAGCAAATATCAGCTAGGTTTTGGGCTGCCTCGTCTAGGCTTTCTTTTTTAACGTGCGCAGCCCACGACCTCGGATGGGAGGTCCATAGGCTTGTTTGTATTTTCTTGAGGGCCGTCATGTATCGACCGGCCTATGGACCTCCCATCCGCCGTTATATATATGATGACAATAAAAATAATATACAATAACATATAAAATAATTTCAATATATATAATATAGTTAGAAGGGAAACACAAGTTGGACCTGGCGTTCCTATTCTTATATAGAAAAATAGAACAGACCTCTGCGTTTTCTTCAAAAAAAATACATAAATTGGGCTGCCGATATTTCAGGAAAAATACTTACATATGTAAGAAAACAATATCCCACATCTTATTAACTTATAAAAATAATTTCTTAACAATAAAATCCTGGATTGTTTTGGCACGAAAATCCTAGTGATTGTGTACAAAAGCTTGGTAAGATTTAAGGACGAATGTAATAATATCACTTATTATTTAAATATATTTATAACAAAATGCTCAGCCCCTGTTTATTTTTTGATAACATTGCTGGCCCAACCCAACATTATAATTAGAATCAGCCGAGCAAAATCATGTATTTTGAGAAAGTGCAAATGGCCTATAATTTTTTAGGAAAAAAATAAATGGGCCGCATGGACGCTACATTATTTGTTCACCCAGCCCAGCTAATGCACTGTAATTCAAAAAAAGATCAAATTGACTGTTAATTCTACCTACAAAAAAAGACTGTAAATTCTGAAAAAATGGGTTGACTACGTGCCACATTTTTGGAGGATGAAATGTGGACCAATAGGTCGAAGCCAATGCAAGTCATTGTCAACTTAGTCAACAAATGATTCTGACATCGTTAGCCGTTGGATTTACATCCAACGACCGACATCCATCTTCAATCTCTCGTCTTCTTCCTCCAGCACCGCCGGGACCACCTCCCGCCTCCTATTGCTAGCAGCTCTGCTTAGCATGCTTTGCTGTGAAGCGCTACTCCACCATTTGCCAGGCCATCCCTCCACCCCTCCATACCTCCTGTTCTTCTCCACCGACTGCCGAACCACACCGCACTAGAACCAGTTAACCCTCGTACACCTCTCGGTCGGCGACTCTACTCCCGCGTCTTCCCATCTCCGGCTCGTTGCTGTCCGGGGCCTCGCCGTCGTCCACCACCTTGGATGCACTTGGCGCGGCGTGGTCAACATGGTCAAGGAACGACACCATCGGAAGTAGACTATGCGCGGAGAGGCTGACAGCTAGGTCCACGGCCGCACACAAGGAAATGCCTCCTTATTACGCACAAAATAATGATTCCTCCACCTGACATCTGGGACCCACCGGAAGGGCCTCTGTATTTCACGAAAAAACATGCCCCCCGCTGACAGGTCAGACCCACCAGCTATCTTCGCATGCAAGTGCCTCCTTATTACGCACAAAAAATGAATACTCCCCCTGCCAGCTGGAACCCAGCATAGTGGGAGGCTGACTTGTGGGCCTACGAAGTTGACGGGGATGGAGGGCTTTGTCAACTTAGTCAATATGAACGATTCTAGCTCCTGTTACTGTACGATGTTCATCCAACGGCCGTAGTGCTTCTCCAACCTCTGGTCTTCTTGCTCCAGCTGCCCAAACCAGCGCCGGTCGTGCCGCGTGCTCCTGCCTCCCATGGCCGGATGTGATGCCGCGGAGGCCTCACAGCCCCCTACTACTCCCACCGCTGGCCAGGCCAACCCTCTACTCACCCACACCCCCTGTTATTCTGCGGCGACGACAACCTCACACCACAGCCGAACCAATGAACCCTCGCACTCCTTTCCGTGTGGGCATCCACTGCCGCGTCTTCCCCGGCTCCGCGTAATCCCCTTCCTAGGCCTCGCCATCGTCCACCGCCCTGGTGCTCTCGGTGCGGCATGGTCAACGTGGTCAAGGAACGACTTCCACCGGACATGGACTGGACGTGGAGATGCTGACAGTTGGGTCCATGGCCGCAGCAAGGAAGTGCCTCCTTATTACGAGGAAAATAATGATTCCTCCACCTGACAGCAGGGACCCACCGGACGGGCCACCGTATTTTGTGAAAAAAAATGTTTCCCCCTGTCGGTGTCAAAACCGGCGGATCTCGGGTAGGGGGTCCCGATCTATGCGTCAAGGCTGATGGTAACAAGAAGTAAGGGACACAGATGTTTACCCAGGTTCGGGCCCTCTTGATGGAGGTAAAACCCTACTTCCTGCTTGATTAATATTGATGATATGGGTAGTACAAGAGTAGATCTACCACGAGATCGTAGAGGCTAAACCCTAGGAGCTAGCCTATGATGGTATGATTGTAATTGTGATCGGCCTTCTAAGGACCAACCTCTTCGGTTTATATAGACATCGGAGAGGGCTAGGGTTTACATGGAGTCGGTTACAAGGAAGGAAATATAATATCCGGATCGCCAAGCTTGCCTTCCACGCCAAGGAAAGTCCCATCCGGACACGGGCCGAAGTCTTGAGTCTTGTATCTTCACGCTTCAATAGTCCGGACATTGTACACAGTCCGGCTGTCTGGATACCCCCTAATCCAGGACTCCCTCACCCCCCTGACTGCTGGGACCTACCGGCTATATCTTCGCACGCAAGGAAGTGTGTTCATATTACGGGCAAAAAAATGATTCGCCCCCTGACTACTGGGACCCACCAGCTACATCTTCGCACGCAAGGAAGTGCATCCGGGCAAAAAAAACGATTCGCCCCCTGACTACTGGGACCCACCAGCTACATCTTTGCATGCAAGGAAGTTCCTGACAGTGGCGACCCACCTGGTCGAAGCGTACGTAGCGTTGTCATTCTGGTCGTGAACGTGTACGTACATACCGGTTGATGTAGAGGCGCGCACGTGTCGTAGTAGAGGCGCGCACGTGTCATAGTAGAGGCGTGCACGTAGCATGTACACGTACGTACAGCGACCAGGCTGCAAGAAAGTAAATACGGCCACGTACGTACATACGGGCGGGGTCTCGAACGCTTACTCGCGCATACGTACGGCCAGGGCTCGTGTACATGGCTGGGTCGGAACGGAGAAACATCGTCGTCGTCGTGTTCATGGGGAGCCAGCCGGTTGGGTCGGAACGGAATGCATCGTCGTGTTCATCAGGAGGGCTTGGATGGAACATGCGATGGAAATGAGGCCTGGCGTATCGCAGAATGGAGGAAACGGCCTTGTGTTCGACTGGCCACGTTTGAAACGGGATCCTGTTCATCAGGAGGGGTCTAGCATACCGCAAAACGGAGGAAACAGACTTGTGTTAGACCTCCTATGGTCGAAACGGGGTCTTGTTGATCGGTAGGGATGTGGCGTACCGCAAAACAGGGGGAAACAGACTTGTGTTGGAGCGCTATGGTCGAAACAGGGATCCTGTTCATCGGGAGGGGTGTGGCGTACCACAAAACGGGACTCCACGAGATACTGTTCATCTCCATCGTCGACCTCCTCGAGCCTCCACGGGCTACTGTTCATCCACCGTCGATCTCCTCCAACCTCCACCTATGACTGTTCATCCACGGGCTCATGTTCATCCAGCCTCCACCGTGCGCTACTCCACCGGCTACTGTTCAACCACCCCTCTCCACGGGCTCCTGTTCAACCACCCCTCCACGGGCTACTGTTCATCCACCCCTCCACCGTCTACTGTTCATCCAGCCCTCCACGGGGTCGTCCTGTTCATCCAGCCCTCCACGGGGTCCTGTTCATCCAGCCCCAACCGGCTCGATCGATCGGGGTTCGATTCATCTAGAGGCAACACCACGGGGTCCTGTTCATCCACCCCCACCGCTCACTGTTCATCCACCCCCACCCCTCCGCAACGCTCACTGTTCATTGAGAGGCAGCATCAATCGACTCTAGTTAGCAGCAGTAGCGAAGGAATCGCTCTATCGGGTTCAGTTAACAGTCGTCGATCGATCACTCGGGTTCAGTAACGCGTAGCCTGCAGTGCAATCGTTCGGGTTCAGTATAGGCGAACGCCTCGCTCGGGTTCAGTTACAGCCCAATGCCTCGCACCCATGCGCGTACATGTACGAGGGAAACATGCATCACTCGGCCCCGACCACCCACCGTAACCGGGAACACCTCGAAATTTTCCTCGCCCTCGCTTCTACCACGATTTTTCCCATCATGGACGGCCCAAAGAATGTCACGCAGCTGCGTCTCCGGCCCGCCCAGGATGAAAAACCCATTTTCTGTCATGATTTTTTGTCATAGAAGTAGGAGCCCACCACATCTATGATGATACTGGGTTTTGTCACAATTATCGTCATAGAAGTTTCATAAGTATGACAGAAAAAAATTTCATTCGGCCCAAAATGTCATGGATGTGTCTTTTTTGTAGTGTCTTCTACCCCATCAGATGCCTCCGAGACATGACAATGGATTCGTGTTCCCACCGAAGCTCACTCAATTGATCCAGCAGCAGAATGCCTTGATGCAGATGCTAGTTTAGAACCAGAACCAACGCAACAACAACAACAACCCACCGCCACCACCCCCTGTTGACAACCTATCCCGTTTTATGAGGTTGAATCCGCCGGTGTTCTCTAGAAGCAATGAGCCGATTGTTACAGATGATTGGCTCTGCAAGATTGGAAGAGAGATGATCACTGCAGGATGCACAGATGCGGAGAGAGTGCGTTTTGTGCACATCAGCTTGATGGACCCGCATCATCTTGGTTGGAGAATTTCACCGCCACTTACCCCATTGATGCAGTTACATGGGATCGGTTTCAGCAGGCTTTCCGCACCGCCCATGTTTCAGTAGGAGCTATGAGCATGAAGAAGCATGAGTTTCGCAACTTGCACCAAGGAGGCCGTACAGTGGGATAGTATGTGGATGAGTTTGGCAAGTTAGCACGCTATGTCCCAGATGATGTGGCCACAAATGCCGCGAAGCAGGAGAAGTTTCTTGAGGGACTCAATGATGAGCTGAGTATGCAGTTGATGGTGGCAACATTCAACAACTACCCGGAGTTGGTAGACAGGGCCCTCATGATAGAAGGCAAGTAGCAACAGATTGACAATCGCAAGAGGAAGTATGGACATAGGAGGAATGCCTCTGGAGCTCAGTAGAAGCCCCGCTATACCCTGTACTAGGGAGGACATACCCAGAAACATGGAGGTCATAACCATGGAGGACATACGCACAATGGAGCAAGCTCGCACAACCACAGTGGCCCCAGGAATGGCAATGGGAATGGAGGAAACAGCAGCCAGAACCGTTCCAACCCCTCAACCCTAGCCAAGAGGGATCTGAGCCACATTACTTGTTTCAAGTGCCAGAAGACCGGACATTATGCCAATGATTGTCCTGAAGCCAATAATGGAAACGGCAATGGAGGTTCTGCAAAGAAGCCCAACCCCTTCACCAAAGGTCAGGTGAACCACGTCAGTGTGGAGGAGATTGAGGACCAACCCGACGCAGTTGTTGGTAAGTTTTTTTTATTAATGCATTTACATCACTTGTTCTTTTCGATACTGGTGCATCGCATTCATTCATATCAATGGGATTTGTGGATAAGTATAAGTTGCCAACAGTAGCCCTTAAGTCACCTATGTTAGTAAGTTCCCCAGGAGCAGAGTATATGGCTAGTAGGGGATGCTATCAGTTACCAGTAACCATAGGTAGACATGTTTTCCCCTCCGACCTGACTGTTCTAGAGTCACAAGGATTGGATGTGACACTAGGCATGCATTGGCTATCCAAGTTTGAGGGAAACATCGATTGCGCCAGTAAATCAATTCTTCTCACCACCCCGGAAGGAAAGAGGATCAAGTATGTATCCAGGCATGCACCAAGGAGGACTCAGGTGAATTCCTTATCAGGAGTTGTACAGGAGGAAGTACCAGTGGTGAAGGATTATCCCGATGTATTTCCAGAAGAGTTACCAGACATGCCACCGGATCGAGACATTGAGTTTTTGACTGAGTTATTGCCAGGCACCGGATCAATATCAAAGAGACCGTATCAGATTCCCACAAAGGATCTGGAGGAAATTAAGAAGCGGATTAAGGAGTTATTGGAGAAAGGTTACATTCGACCAAGTTCATCACCTTGGGGAGCCCCAGTGCTTCTAGTGGAGAAGAAGGATGGATCTTTGAGGATGGTTGTTGATTATCGTGCGCTGAATGAGGTGACGATCAAGAACAAATATCCTCTGCCAATGATCAATGATTTGTTTGACCAGTTGCAAGGAGCTAAAGTTTTCTCCAAGATTGATCTTCGATCAGGTTATCACGAGTTGAAGATCCGAGAGCAGGATATACCTAAGACCGCTTTTACTACGAGTTATGAGCTATATGAGTATACAATTATGTCATTTGGTTTAACTAATGCCCCTGCCTATTTCATGAGTATGATGAACAAGGTGTTCATGGAGTTTTTGGATAAGTTCATCGTGGTATTCATTAATGACATATTGGTCTACTCGAAGAATGAAGAAGAGCATAAGGAGCATTTGCGATTAGTTCTCAAGAAGCTCAGAGAACATTAGTTGTATGCCAAGTTCAGCAAATGTGAGTTTTGGTTGAAGTTGGATTTCTTGGACATGTTATATCCGGAGAAGGAATAGCAGTAGACCCTACCAAGGTTGCTTCTGTCACTAAATGGTTGGCACCCACCTCAGTGGGAGAGATCAGAAGTTTTCTTGGACTCGCGGGTTATTACCGGAGGTTTATTAAAAATTTCTCCAATATTGCAATGCCCATGATGGAGTTATTAAAGAAGGACACCAAGTTTAAATGGACAGAGGATTGTGAGGCCAGTTTTAAGGAGTTGAGGAAACGTTTGGTTATGGCCCCAGTGCTGATTCTCCCAGACCAACGCAAGGATTTCCAAGTATATTGTGACGCTTCCCGTCGAGGACTTGGAGGTGTGCTTATGCATGAAGGAAGAGTCGTTTCATATGCCTCACGGCAGCTTCTACCTCATGAGTTGAATTCTGCTATGCATGATTTGGAGTTAGCAGCCATAGTGCATGCACTCAAGACATGGAGACACTTTCTCATCGGAAATCGTTGTGATGTATACACGGATCATAAGGAGTAGGAAATACATCTTCGCACAGGAGTTAAACCTCAGGCAAAGGAGATGGTTGGAGCTCATAAAGGATTATGACATGAGATTGCATTATCATCCAGGAAAGGCCAATGTCGTAGCAGACGTGTTGAGCCGCAAGAGTTATGTTAACATGCTCATAACCGGAGGATTATCTAAGGAATTAGCAGATGACCTTCAAAAGCTATGCTTGGAGATAGTTCTGAGAGGTTATGTTGCAGCATTGGAAATTCAGTCCACTTTGTTGGGTAAGATCAGAGAAGCCCAGAAGACAGACAAGGAGATTGCTGAGATAAAGGATAGGATGAGTAAAGGAAAGGCTAAAGGATTTCATGAGGATGAGTACGACACCTTATGTTTTGCGGATAATGACCCTGAGATCAGGAAGTTGATTCTTCAGGAGACTCATGATTCACCTTACTCGATTCACCCAGGCAACACCAAGATGTATCTGGATTTGAAGGAAAGTTTCTGGTGGATAGGAATGAAGAAGGATATTGCCGAGTATGTAGCAGTATGTGATGTATGTGAGAGAGTAAAGGCAGAGCATCAGAAGCAAGCAGGATTGCTACAGCCATTGCCGATACCCGAATGGAAGTGGGATAAACTTGGCATGGATTTTGTCACTCGATTACCTAGGACTCGTTCAGGCTATGACTCTATCTGGGTTGTAGTTGATCACCTGATGAAAGTAGCCCATTTCATCCTGGTGAAGACAACTTATATGAGTGCTAAGTTGGCAAAGATAAACATGACCAGGATCGTATGTCTGCATGGAGTTCCGAGGACCATTCTATCAGATAGAGGAACAGAGTTTACCTCAAAGTTTTGGAATCAGTTGCATGAAACTTTGGGTACCAGGCTAGAGTTCAGTACAACCTTTCATCCACAGACAGATGGACAGACCGAGAGAGTCAATCAGATTCTAGAGGACATGTTGAGAGCTTGTGCGCTAGATTATGGTTCTAGTTGGGATGTCATTTTGCCCTATGCAGAGTTCTCTTATAACAACAGTTATGAAGCCAGTTTGAAGATGGCCCCTTTCGAAGCTTTGTACGGAAGGAGGTGCAGGACACTGTTATCATGGGATGAAGTTGGAGATCGACAGTTATTCGGACCAGACTTAATCAGAGATTCTAAAGAGAAGGTTAAGTTGATTCGAGACAGACCCAAGGTAGCCCAGTCAAGGCAGAAGAGTTATGCATATACTAAACGCAAGGAGAAAGTCTACAAAGTCGGAGATGGAGCATATCTTTGTGTGTCCCCACTTCGAGGAGTTAAAGGTTTTGGAGTCAAGGGAAAGCTAGCACCATGTTTTGTGGGACCATACAGAGTTTTGGAACGCATGGGAGAAGTTGCGTACAAGTTGGAATTGCCCGAAGGATTGTCAGGAGTTCATGATGTGTTTCACGTTTCCTAGCTGAAGAAGTGCCACACAGAGATGGCCGATATTCCTCTGAGAGATACAGTGCCACTGGAAGCAATTCAGTTGGATAGTGATCTGACCTATGAAGAGAAGCCAGTCAAGATTCTCGAGTTTTCCAGTCGAGTTACTACAGCAAGGTTATCAAGTTTTGCAAAGTTTCGTGGAGCCACCATACCGAGGAGGAAGCCACCTGGGAGCGAGAAGATCTTCGCAAGGGCCACCCAAACCTTTTTGCTGACCAACCCGAATCTCGAGGGCGAGATTCATCTTAAGGGGGGTAGGTTGTAACATCCCAATTTTCAATTTGGATGTTATACATAGATCATCATATGCATATCATATTTATTTTGCATTTTGTTGTGAACCTAGAAATCTTAAGCAACTCAAGGACCCAAGGAGTTGGAGGTTTCACTAAATTCATATTTGAGTTTATTTCAAATTTGAAAAGAGGATCAATTTGATTTTAATATTTTTCTCTCCAATTATTTCCAATAATAAAAATAAATGAGAGAAGATAATATGACTTCTTCAACAGAAGAGAAATATTGGAGAAGAAATTTTAAAATCAAATTATTATTTTATTTGCTATTTGAATTAGAGAAAACTTGCATTTTAGTCTAGAAAAATGTTCATCTTGTCCTAAATATTAGGTTTGGACGGTGAAAATTGTTTCTGGAATTTTTTTGATATTTATTTAGGTTTTTCTTTGCGGCAAACATTATTTAAAAAAAAAGTCTCCGGACCGAACTCGGCCGAAGCCCAGCCGACCCATCCGCCGCGCTGCCGCCTTTCGCTCGGGGTGTCCGACCCCGACCGTCGCCGGAGTCCACCCGGACCACGCAAGCCGCCACCCCTTCCTCCAAGCTAGCT
>NC_041389.1:264919452-265039114 GCF_002162155.2 Triticum dicoccoides
GTAGCTCTGCCGCCGCCGCCCCGCTCGCGCCCCGCGCCGCCGCCACACGCGCCATCGGAGCCGAGACGCCGCCGCCAGATACCGCCGCCCGTCGGTGACCGGTAAGAACCGGCCGGTTCTTACGGTTTTTTTTTCGGTTTCGCAGTTTAGTTTTTAGATTGTTTTTTTGGTTTAGGTTAGTTCAGTTTATTTTTATTAGATTAGTTTATTTAACGAACATTCTTTCGTTTAGATCAGTTAGTGAACGTTTTCATTCGTTTCATTCTGTAAACGAACGTTCGCGCGGTAGATTTTTCTTTTTAGTTTTATTTTCGGCCAGGGACCTATCCACGAATAGTTTTATCACGATTTAGCCCCTGATCTTAAAACTAGTGTAATGTTTTGCTTGTTTGCCCAAATTAGATGAAACTAGCGCCTAAATCTTCGTAACGTTCTCTTCTTTCTAGTTAACCAACTTGAACATGATTTTGACAATTTAAATTTGAGTTTAGTTTAGATTAGTAAATGATCTTGTTTCATTCGTATCCTGAGTTTCATTTCTCCGTTTGAGTTGTTTCTTTTTGCAAATTGTAGCTAATCACATGTACCTACTGTTAAGATCTAATCCATATGATAATAATGTTGTTAGGTTTTCTTTTCTTTTTAGTTTAGCCATTTGCTTGTTTCGTGTTTGATTTGGATCTTTTCTCATTTTCTCTCTGTTTCGTTTGAGTGATTGCTTATGTATGCTACTGTTTGTCTATGCTAGATTACCCAGAGTGCGAAGCTTGTTACTATGAATCTCTAGAGTTTGCAGATTGTCAGCAAGGCAAGTTACACTTGATCATACTCTTTTATACCCAGTTTTTACTATGCATTAGTATTGCCCCTCAAATATTTGCATGAGTAGGATTGGGAACATGTGGTTTGGTTGTAGTACTTGAGGTAGGAACCTAATACCTTTTGATCACCCATGGAATGTACGTTATGCTTTATTATTGCTTAGCCATGCTCGTAGACGGGGATTGGATCGTGATACACATGGAAGTTATGAGAGTTATTAATTTTGGATAACATTAAGGTGGCAACTTTAATACACATCTGGGTGGATTGGTTGGGGCACCTGGGGAACCCAGTGTTGTCCATTAAGGGAAATCCCGGGGTATCCGTGTGATTTTTCCTCGGTTCGCCACCCAGGCTCAAAGGGATCATATGATATTTCATGCCTAGAAACTTCTGTGTGCAGCCACAAGCCATTATGGGCTCTGGCATAGTTGAGTAAGTTGTATGAGCTCTCGAAGAGGTGGACTAGCAGATGTAGAGGGAATGTAGGTGTACCGGTCTGCCCAGAGTAAAGAGTTAATGCTTCAGAAAGACTATGTCTCGATCTTCCATGGATGCGGTCGAGTCTTGTGGGGAAAAGTGCACAACCTCTGCAGAGTGTATACACTAATCATAGTTAGCCATGTCCCCGGCTATGGACATCTTGAGTATCTGGAATTGGATATTATTGTTGATCTCATCACCCTTTAATTAATTGAATTGGGTTAATGATGATACTTGTTTAATTGGGATTTGAGTTGGGGGAACCTTCTCAAATATTGGAACAACTTAGGACTAGTTTAAATAAATTTATTCCTTTGTTGTAGGGGAAAAAATAGCTTTATGCAAAATCATAAACTTAGAGCCTCCACCAGTGAAATATTGCATGTAGATATAGTTCTTGAATTCATTGCCTTACAGTGTAACTATGACAGCATATTCAATGTGTTGACCTACACGGCTACAACGTCTCATGTTGCAGACTACTAAGACGCCGAATAAGGTGCGATAGGTCATTGTCTTGCACTCAGCTATGCCGTTGGAGTTGATGGACTCATTTACCTTCGAAGCTTCCGCAGTTATTTAGCTTTGATGGCCTTCAGCCATGATATTTTTGTGTAATCATACTCTTTATGAGGACTCGATGTAATGAGTGTGTGATTGTTATAATTCCTTGAGTATTGTGTGTGTCGGCACTACCGATCCAGGGATGACACTGAAACAAAGAGACTTCAGTCCATTGGGATCGTGGTCTCTACAGACGAGCTCCTCGTCACCTCCATAAACAAGAAACATATTCGTGGTCCTTTTCAGGTACTTTAGGATGTTCTTGACCGATGTCCAGTGATCCACTCCTGGATTACATTGGTACCTCCCTATAAACTTATGGGAAGTCACACATCATGTCTGGTACACAGCAAAGCATACATGATAGAACCTATGCCTGAGGCAGGGAATGACTTTTATTTTCTCTCTATCTTCTGTCGTGGCCGGGTTTTGAGTCTGACTCAATTTCACACCTTGTAACACAGGCAAGAACCCTTTCTTTTACTGATCCATTTTGAACTTCTTCAAAACTTTGTCAAGGTATGTGCTTTCTGAAAGTCCTATTAAGCATCTCGATCTATCCCTAGTCTTGATGCCCAATATATAGGCAACTTCACTGAGGTCTTTCATTGAAAAATTCTTATTCAACTATCCTTTTATGCTATCCAGAAATTCTATATCATTTCCAGTCAACAATATTCCATCCACATATAATATAGAAATGCTACAGAGATCCCACTCACTTTCTTGTAAATACAGGTTTTACCATAAGTCTGTATAAAACCATATGCTTTGATAACATCATCAAAGCGTATATTCCAACTCCGAGATACTTGAGCTGGTCCATAGATGGATCGCTGGAGCTTGCACACTTCGTTAGCAACTTTAGGATCGACAAAGCCTTTTGGTTGCACCATATACAACTCTTCTTTAAGATATCCATTAAGGAATGCAGTTTTGACGTTCATTTGCCAGATTTCATAATTATAAAATGCAGCAATTGCTAACATGATTCAGATAGACTTAAGCATTGCTACGGGTGAGAAAGTCTCATCGTATTTGATGCCTGCTTGAACTACGTCGGTATTTCCCCAAAGAGGAAGGGATGATGCAGCACAGCGAGGGTAGGTATTTCCCTCAGTGATGAGACCAAGGTTATCAAACCAGTAGGAGAACCAAGCAACACAACGTAAACAGCCCCTGCACACAAATAACGAATACTCGCAACCCGACGTGTTAAAGGGGGTGTCAATCCCTTTCGGGTAACGGTGCCTCGAATTGGCGAGAAGACGTGATAAAGTTGTGATAGATAGGATAAATAGATCACAGATAAAATAAAGTGCAGCAAGGTATTTTTGTATTTTTTAGTTTAATAGATCTGAAAATAAAAGCAAAGGAAAATAGATCGCAAAGGCAAATATGATGAGAAGAGACTCGGGGGCCGTAGGTTTCACTAGTGGCTTCTCTCGAGAAAAATAGCAAACGGTTGGAGACAATTACTGTTGGGCAATTGATAGAACTTAAAATAATCATGACGATATCGAGGCAAGGATCATTATATAGGCATCATGTCCAAGATTAGTAGACCGACTCCTGCCTGCATCTACTACTATTACTCCACACATCGACCGCTATCTAGCATGCATCTAGTGTATTAAGTTCATGGAAAAATGGAGTAATGCAATAAGAACAATGACATGATGTATACAAGATCCATTTATGTAGAAATAGACCCGATCTTGTTATCCTTAATAGCAACGATACATATGTGTCGTTTCCCCTACTGTCACTGGGATCAAGCACCGTAAAATCGAACCCATCACAAAGCATCTCTTCCCATTGCAAGATAAATAGATCAAGTTGGCCAAACAAAACCCAAATATCGGAGAAGAAATATGAGGCTATAATCAATCAAGCATATAAGAGATCAAAGAAGACTCGAATAACTTTCATGGATAAAAACATAGATCTTATCATAAACTCACAGTTCATCGGATCCCAACAAACACACTGCAAAAAGACTTACATCATATGGATCTCCAAGAGACCATTGTATTGATAATCAAGAGAGAGAGAGAGGAAGCCATCTAGCTACAAACTACGGACCCGTAGGTCTACAAAGAACTACTCACGCATCATCGGAGAGGCACCAATGGACATGATGAACCCCTCCGAGATGGTGTCTAGATTGGATCTGGTGTTTCTGGAACTTGCGGTGGCTGGAATTGATTTTCGTCAACTCCCCTAGGGTTTCTGGAATATTGGGGTATTTATAGAGCAAAGAGGCGGTGCGGGAGGCCACCGAGGTGGGCACAACCCACCTGGGTGCGCCTGGGCCTCCAGGCGCGCCCTGGTGGGTTGTGCTCCCCTGGAGCTCCCCTCAGGTACTTTCTTGGCCCACTGGATGTCTTTTGGTCCAAAAAAATTCACAAAAAGTTTCGCTGCATTTGGACTCCGTTTGGTATTGATTTCCTGTGATGTAAAAAACAAGCAGAAAACAGCAACTGTATTGGGCACTATGTCAATAGGTTAGTACCAAAAAATGATAAAAATGACTATAAAATGATTGTAAAACATCCAAGAATGATAATAAACAGCATGGAACAATCAAAAATTATAGATACGTTGGAGACGTATCAGCATCCCCAAGCTTAATTCCTGCTCGTCCTCAAGTAGGTAAATGATAAAAACATAATTTTTGATGTGGATGCCTAACATGTTCATCACATTTTCTTTTTTTGTAGCATGGACATTTGGACTTTTATATGGTTCAAACAATAGTCTAGTTTTGACATGAAGACTTTAATACTCAAGCATACTAACAAGCAACCATGTCTTTCAAAATATCAACACTAAAGCAAGTTATCCCTAGCCCATTATGCTCAATCATTGATCCATTCATGAAACACACTTGAATATTAGCTACACCCAATGCTCAAATACGATCATAGTGCCCCTGGTGCTTTGTAAGAGAAGATGGAGACTCGAATTCAAAATAAAAATTGCATAAAGTAAAAGAAAGTCCCTTCATAGAGGGAAGTAGGGATTTGTAGACGTGCCAGAGCTGGAAGCAAAAATTGAGAGATAAAAACATTTTGGGAGGCATACTTTTCCCACCAACGAAAACGACTTAGAGCTCCCAACACTTTCCATGCTAGATACATCATAGGCGGTTCCCATACAGAAAATAAAGTTTATTCCTTTTTCCACCATTGCTTTCACTTTCCATGGCTAACTGTATCCACGAGTTCCCTCCATACCAACACATTCTAAGGAATTTATTATTTGACAATGTAAAGTAAATTCATTTTTTTTATTTCGGGACTGGGCATCCCTAATACCTTTGCCGTACTCTCATGCAATGACAAGTGAATAAACACTCATCGTGAGAATAACACATCTAGCACGGAAAATATTGGCCACTCCTCACCACCTCGCGAGCGGTACGAGCACACAAAAGAGAAATTTATTTTGAAAATTAAAGATGGCACATGCAAATTTGCATAGAACGGCACGGAAAGACCGCATATAGGTAGATATAGTGGACTCATATGGCAAAACTGGTTTAAAGGGTTTTGGATGCACAAGTAGTGATCATACTTAGTGCAAAATGAAGGCTAGCAAAAAGATTGAGAAGCAACCAACCAAGAAACAAAAAATCTCATACCCAAGCATTACGCATAAGTAACACCGAATAATGCACAACAAGTAGGATATAAATTTCATTGCATAACTATTGACTTTTGTGCTTGCATAGGGAATCACAAACCTTAACACCAATATTTTTACTAAAGCACAATTACTCATCAACATGACTCACATATCATATCATCATATCTCAAAACCATTACTAAGAACCAAGTTTATTTTGTCCAATGATCTTCATGGAAGTTTTTATTATATCCTCCTTGGATATCTATCACTTTGGAACTATTTTCATATGTTGCTTTTAATAAGCTCAAACAAGTTTAAGTGAAGAACACGAGCATGATTTTTTTCTTTCTCTCAAAATAATCCAAGTGTAGCAAGTGAGAATTTCTTAAAAAAATAATAAAGGACACCATGCTCAAAAAGATATAAGTGAAGCACTAGAGAAATTCCATGGCTCTAAAAATTTAAGTGAAGCATAGGAGCAAGCATAGCATAATTTTTGGATATCTCAAAAGGTGTGTCCAGCAAGGATTCAAGACTTAAAACCCAAAGCAAAACAAGCAAAGACTCATATCATACAAGACGCTCCAAGCAAAACTCATAATATGTGACGAATAAAAATAAAGTTCCAAGTAAAATACCGATGGTTGTTAGAAGAAAGAGGGGATGCCACTCGGGGGCATCCCCAAGCTTAGTTGCTTTCTACTTATTGAATATTATCTTGGAGTGCCTCGGGCATCCCCAAGCTTAGCCTTTCACTAATCCTTATTCCTTCATCCATCGTAAGATCACCCAAAACTTGAAAACTTCAATCACACAAAACTCAACAAAACCTTCGTGAGATCCGTTAGTATAAGAAAGCAAACCACTACTATAAGTGCTGTTTCAAACACATTCATATTTTATTTTTGCATTATATCTACTGTATTCCAACTTTTCTATGGCAAAAACTCTTCAAATAAAACCATAGAATCATCAAAACAAACACACAACGCAAAGAAAACAGAATCTATCAAAAACAGAATAGCCTGTAGTAATCTGACTACTTCGAATACTTCTGTAACTCAAAACATTCTGAAAAATTAGGATGGCATGAATAATTTGTTTACTAATCTTCTGCAAAAAGAATCGACTCAAAAGCACTCTTCTGATAAAAATGAAAAATAATTTTGTGATCGCAAAATTTTCTGTTTTTCAGCAAGATCAAATCAACTCTCACCCAAATCATCCCAAAGGCCTTGCTTGGCACAAACACTAGTTTAAACCACAAAAACACATCTAACCAGAGGCATAATTGTGTATTTTATCGAAAACAGCAAGAAAACTAAAAAGCAAAAAAAATACAAGTTGGGTTGCCTCCCAACGAGCGCTACTGTTTTACGCCCCTAGCTAGGCATACCACATAGGATCTAAGTTTTGTCATATTTAGTTCTAGATCCATATTGTGCCCTCATGATTGATTCATATGGTGGCCTAATTCTTGTTCTAGGGAAGTGTTCCATACCCTTCCTTAGTGGAAGTTGAAATTTAATATTGCCTTCTTTCATATCAATCACGGCACCAATAGTACGTAAAATGGTCTACCAAGTATGATTGGACAAGACGGATTGCAATCAATATAAAGAACAATAAAATCTATGGGCACATAATTCCTATTTGCAAGAATAAGAACATCATTAATTCTTCCCATAGGCTTTTTAATAGTAGAATCTGCCAAGTGCAAATTTAGATAACATTCTTCAATATCGATAAGACCAAGCACATTACATAAAGATTTCAAAATTGTAGAAACACTAGCACCCAAGTCACATAAAGCAAAACACTCATAATTTTTAATCTTAACTTTGATGGTAGGTTCCCATTCATTATGTAATTTTCTAGGAATTGAATCTTCTAATTCCAACTTTTCTTCAAAAGCTTTCATCATAGCATCAACAATATGTTTAGTAAAAGCTTTAGTTTGTTCATAAGCATGAGGTGAAATTATCATGGATTGTGATGTCTACTACACAACTTATTCCTTGTAGACGTTGTTGGGCCTCCAAGTATAGAGTTTTGTAGGATAGTAGCAAATTTCCCTCAAGTGGATGACATAAGGTTTATCAATCCGTGGGAGGCGTAGGATGAAAATGGTCTCTCTCCAAAAAAACTTGCAACCAAATAACAAAGAGTCTCTTGTGTCCCTAACACACCCAATACAATGGTAAATTGTATAGGTGCACTAGTTCATCGAAGAGATGGTGATACAAGTGCAATATGGATGGTAGATATAGGTTTTTGGAATATGAAAATATAAAAACAGCAAGGTAACTAGTAACAAAAGTGAGCGTAAATGGTATTGCAATGCTAGGAAACAAGGCCTAGGGTTCATACTTTCACTAGTCCAAGTTCTCTCAACAATGATAACATAATTGGATCATATAAAAATCCAACGTGCAACAAAGAGTCACTCCAAAGTCACTAATAGCAGAGAACAACCGAAGAGATTATTGTAGGTTACGAAACCACCTCAAAGTTATTCTTTCTGATCAATCCATTGGCCTATTCCTGTAAGTGTCACAAATAGCCCTAGAGTTCGTAGTAAAATAACACCTTAAGATACACAACAACAAAAGCCCTAATGTCACCTAGATACTCCAATGTCACCACAAGTATCCGCGGGTTTGATTATACGATATGCATCACACAATCTCAGATTCATCTATTCAAACCAACACAAAGAACTTCATAGAGTGCCCCAAAGTTTCTACCAGAGGGTCAAGACGAAAACGTGTGCCAACCCCTATGCATAGATTCCCATGCTCACGGAACCCGCAAGTTGATCACTAAAACATACATCAAGTTAATCAATAGAATACCCCATTGTCACTATGGATATCCCACTCAAGACATACATCAAGTGTTCTCAAATCCTTAAAGACTCAATCCAATAAGATAGCTTCGAAGGGAAAACTCAATCCACTACCAGAAGGTAGAGGGGGAGAAACATCATAAGATCCAACTATAATAGCAAAGCTCGCGGTACATCAAGATCATGCCAAATAAAGAACACGAGAGAGAGAGAGAGAGAGAGAGATCAAACACATAGCTACTGGTACATACCCTCAGCCCCGAGGGTGAACTACTCCCTCCTCGTCATGGAGAGCATCAGGATGATGAAGATGGCCACCGGGCCCTCCGGCAGGGTGCCCGAACAGGGTCCCGATTGGTCTTGGGTGGCTACAGAGGGTTGCAGCGATGGAACTCCCAATCTTCTTTCTGATCTGGAAATTTGGGATATATAAGAGGTGTTGGCGTCGGGAACAAGTTAGGGTGGTCCCCGAGGCAGCCACGAGGTAGGGGGCGCGCCCAGGGGGTAGGGTGCGGCCTCCACCCTCGTGCTTGTCTCGGGACTCTTCTGGTCTATCTCCGATGCTCCATGGGCTTCTTCTGGTCCAAAAATAATCTCCGTAAATTTTTAGGTCAATTGGACTTTGATATTCCTTTTCTGTAAAACTCAAAAACAAGGAAAAAAACAGAAACTAGCACTGGGCTCTAGGTTAATAGGTTAGTCCCAAAAATAATATAAACTAGCATATTAATGCTATAAAACATCCAAAACAGATAATATAATAGCATGGAACAATCAAAAATTATAGATACGTTGGAGATGTATCAAGCATCCCCAAGCTTAATTCATGCTCGTCCTCGAGTAGGTAAATGATAAAAATAGAATTTTAGATGTGGAATGCTACCTAACATATTTATCCATGTAATTCTCTTTATTGTGCCATGAGTGTCCAGATCCGAAAGATTCAACACAAAATTTTAATATTGACATAAAAACAATAATACTTCAAGCGTACTAATAGGGCAATTATGTCTTCTCAAAATAACATGGCCAAAGAAAGCTTATCCCTACAAAATCACATAGTTTGGCTGTGCTCCATCTTCATCACACAAAATACTCAAATCATGCACAACCCCGATGACAAGCCAAGCAATTGTTTCATACTTTTGATGTTCTCAAACTTTTTCAACTTTCACGCAATACATGAGTTTGAGCCATGGATATTGCACTATGGTGGAAGAGAATATGGTTGTGGAGAAGACAAAAAGAGGGAGATAGTCTCACATCAACTAGGCGTATCAACGGGCTATGGAGATGCCCATAAATGGATATCAATGTGAGTGAGTAGGGATTGCCATGCAATGGATGCACTAGAGCTATAAGTTTATGAAAGCTCAAAAAGGAACTAAGTGGGTGTGCATCCAACTTGCTTGCTCACGAAGACCTAGGGCAATTTGAGGAAGCCCATCATTGGAATATACAAGCCAAGTTCTATAATGAAAAATTCCCACTAGTATATGAAAGTGACAACATAGGAGACTCTCTATCATGAAGATCATGGTGCTACTTTGAAGGACAAGTGTGGAGAAAGGATAGTAACATTGCCCCTTCTCTCTTTTTCTCTCATTTTTTTTGTTTGGGCCTTTCTTTTTTTGGCCTCTTTTTTTATTGGCTTCTTTGGCCTCTTTTTTTTATTTCCTCACATGGGACAATGCTATAATAATGATGATCATCACACTTCTATATACTTACAACTCGATACTTAGAGCAAAAATATGACTCTATGTGAATGCCTCCAGCGGTGTACCGGGATGTGCAATGAATCAAGAGTGGCACGTATGAAAGAATTATGAATGGTGGCTTTTCCACAAATACAATGTCAACTACATGATCATGCAAAGCAATATGACAATGAAGAAGCATGTCATAATAACGGAATGGTGGAAAGTTGCATGGTAATATATCTCAGAATGGCTATGGAAATTGCCATAATAGGTAGGTATGGTGGCTGTTTTGAGGAAGGTGCATGGTGGGTGTATGGTACCAACGAAAGTCGCGCGACACAAGAGAGGCTAGCAATATTGGAAGGGTGAGAGTGCGTATAATCAATGGACTCAACATTAGTCATAATGAACTAACATACTTACTGCAAAAACCTATTAGTCATCGAAACAAAGTACTATGCGCATGCTCCTAGGGTGATAGATTGGTAGGAAAAGACCATCGCTCGTCCCCGACCACCACTCATAAGGAAGACAATCAAAAAATATATCATGCTCCAACTTCGTTACATAACGGTTCACCATACGTGCATACTACGGGACTCACAAACCTTAACACAAGTATTTCTCAAATTCACAACTACTCTCGAAATAGGCTTTCGACTCGCCATATAGATATAGCAACCACCCGATACAACATTCCGATCAACGCTGGGGCTAACAGCACAAGCACGCCCAAAAGAAAATACAAGAGAAAATAAGAGAAAAAATGCCAACAACGCCGGATCAACGAAAGCTACAGCACCCTGCGACTGACGCGCCCACCGTAGATAACCACCATGCTCCAAAGCCACCGAGTTGTCGTGTACCAAGCACCACCTTCAAGAAGGAATGCGATGATGATGACGCTGCTGCCCAGACAAATCCTAGGATTTGTCCCGGTACATGGAGAGTGGAGGTGGGAGAGGGTCACCTGACGCCCTTCAAGAAGGATGGCGGCACCCGCAAGCATCACCGCGTTGGTGCCGGCAAGACCCGACATGGATTTCTCCTGACACCTCGCACCCGCCACTCAGGACCAATCTTCGGCTCCACCACACCCGCCGCCCACCAACATGCGCCAACATAGTCACAAGGACACCACCGTCGTCTTACCACGACCAACAAAGCGAGGCCGGCCGGATCCAAACAAGACACCCATAGACAAGGACCGGCAGCACCACATCCACGAGGGAAGGAACAAGCTCCACCAGCTTAGGCGGTAGCAGACCGGGCATAACAGTAGAGGCACACCAGACCAAATGTCCGGCCGGGCCCAGAACGGGCTCATGAAGCTCCGCCGCCATGCTGCAGTAGTCGTGGCACAGCAGCCGCCGTCCCTGTCACGAGGAGCTCGCCGAAATCACCGGAGACAACCCACCGCGGCCCCCCAGTAGGCCCGTGCTGATCCAGATCGGGCCCGTAGGGCCTAGATCTGGGCCAGCCAGGCGATGCCGACCGCCGCCAGCCATGGGACATCCCCGCCGTCAAGGGGCAACACCACCGCATAGCCGCTGTCCAGATCCGTGCTGGAACGCCGCCGGATGAAGGGCTCCGCTGCCAGGACCGCTCGCCCGAGCCGGGGTCCAGCGACGGGGGAAGAAGGGGGGCCACCACTGTAGGACTGCGGGGTGCCGCGCGGGCAACGCCTGGCCGCGGCTACCAGCGGCAGCGGCGAGGGGGAAGGGGCAGTGACTCGCAAGGAGGGGGAGTGGGGAACCGCCCCGGTCGCCTTGCTCGGGGAGGGCGACGCGGGGCCAGGATGCCCATCATTAGGACTAAATTCATAACCTAAGAAAATTACATGTTGTTTACGACTCTCAAAATAATATGAGTGAAGCATGAGAGTTCATCAATTTCTTCATAATAAAACCACCGTCGTGCTCTAAAAAGATACTCCCTCCGCCCCGAAAAACATGTCGCGGGCGCAGTTCAATGTTGATTTTGCAAAAAAGCCCTTGTAGTTTTAAAATCGTCTGAAACAAGCCCCTCCGCCCCCTGTCTTCTTCCTCCGCCATCGATAGGGGCCGGCGCCGCCCATCAGGAAGTGCTCCGCCACCGTCGCCACCTACCTGCTCCGCCGCCGCCGTCGCTAAGTACCTGCTCCGCCGCCGCCGTCGCCAAGTACCTGCTCCGCCGCCTTCCCCGCTCAGACCTGCGTCACCGTGACCCCCTCCCGCCTTGATTACCTACGGGCATCGTCGGGACCTCCAGCCACGTCCTCCTTGAGCTCGCGGGCGTCCTCCTCGAGGTCCAGCGCATCCTCCTCAAGCTCGAGTGCATCCTCCTCGAGCTCCCGTGCGTGCGCCGCCGCAATTCATCCCGGCCGCGATCCCCTACGGGTGTCGCCGGAAATGGCCTCCACAATCCGGTGGACCAGGAGCTCGCGCGCGTCCTCCTTCTCCCATGCCCGCGCGCCCTCCTCAATCTTTCATGTGAGCCCGTGCGGCTGCTTCTCCCGTGCCTGCGCGAGCCCGTGCGGCTGCTTCTCCCCTACCGCCGATGCTGCTGCTGCTCGTCTGCCCGTGTTGCCGCCAGAGCTCCTGCTCGTCAAGAAGAAGGTACCATAAGGAGTTGCTCCTCTGCTCCCTGTGCTGAATATGATCAGTGTACGGGAGTTGCTGCTCTGCTCCTGTTCGTCAAGAAGAACTGCTCTGCTCCTGTTAACTAAATATGATTAGTGTTAATTGAATAAAAATCAGTAGATATCAGGGGGGTGGAGGGAGCAAGCTAGAAATAATTGGTTTGGAAATAATTGGTTTTGAACTATCCATGATTTAGATGAATCCAGCTTTTCAATTTAATCTGTATGTTGTTAGCAGAAACCTTGGAACTTGAAAAACCAAATCTGGTTCAGTTGAGTAAACAGCAAGAACACATATTTTTGGTCTTGAACTTGTTTTGCATGTTGATGGATGGCCATGCTTGTGCTGCAAGTACAAGTTAAATGAAAATAATGTTCAGATTTCTTCAGAGAAACACTGAATAAAATAGTTAACAGTAGGTGTGTACAAAACGTGGTCTGAAGCTTGTTGGGAGAGAATCATTACATAAGGCACATATTCACACTAAACCTTGATATAGAAATTATTGGTTACATAAGGCACATATTCACACTAAATTAGTTTCGACAGTGTCAAAGCATACAGTAGTAGTGACAGTAATTTTGATAATTCAAGCAAATTAATTGAACCTATCTATGCCCTGAAAAAGAATAGGTAATTGTGTCAACATTCAGTCAACATTCAGTTAGGCAAAAAAGAATAGGTAGTCAATTGATTTGCTTAATACAACAAGCCCTGAATTTAGTCAGTACTCTTAGAGCAATTTTACTGTCATGTTTACTGAATCTAAATCACAGGAGAACTGTCATTTCTAAATTTGTTTCAGTTAACTTATGTCAAAATTTCTTTCAAACAGTTTTCTGTCAACTTGTGAGCAAGAAAATGGCTTCAGAAAATTCAGTTAACTGAGACTACAGTGAATAATGTTTCAAATAATTATGAGTAGAAGTGGTTAGAGCAAAGTGTTTGATAGCAGGACTAAGCTGCATTCTTTTCTTTTTACCACCATAAACAGCAACTCAAAAAATTCTGTCTCTCAGAAAACAAAGATGGTTATGGCATAGATAAAGATAAGGACGGAGCAGCAGCTGGTTGGACTTGGATACCTGAAATTTACTGTCATACTCCACCCCATCCATACTTGATCGACAACTGATATTGACACAAAGCAAGATTCTCATACTCCACCCCATCCATACTTGATGGACACCTGAAATTGACAAAGGGATTTATCACAACATGACCCTACTTAACCGTTCAATGCGGGAACAATGAACTTTTATTTTTTTAAAGAGGAACAACAAACTTAAGGGTTCTTCCATCCATCTCAGCACTATTTTAGCCAATCCTGAAACAGAAAATGCTAAAATATCGATTAGTTTTAGTTCAGGTTCAGTGCAAGAGGACATCTTTTAACTGAAATTCTTTGGTGTAATTTCAGTTAATTGAAAACAACAACTCTGCAAGTGGAGGTTTAACATGGTGCAGGCTCTCCTAGAGAATAGAGATACTCTCAACCTGATGGCTTGTCCCTCACCACGAACGCCACCATGCAACTCTAGCTTGCTCTATTTAGCTCTGTTCCATTTCCGGTAGACCAATCGAAGAAGATGAAAAATAAATTGCAAGAGACCGAAGGGAGGAGAAGGGGGAAAATGAGACCTTTGACTCTGGCGGGCTCCTTGGTGCAGCCGCGTAATGCTCCGGCGAGATGTAATCGATGTCGGTGAAGCCGCGTAGTGCTCCAGCTTGGAAGTGGAAAAGGGGCACACGTGCTTCCCACTGCTCAGGTCGAAACCTCCATGGAGGGTGCTAGCTTCGTGGTCGACGGCGAGGAGGTGGTCGACGATGGGCACATGCGGAAGGAGAGCACGCATTGGGCGTTGGGCAGTCTTCTCCAAAAAAAACTGAATCTTCACGTTCCTCTGCGAGCGGCGGACAGAGGGAAACGAGGCAGCAGCGTGGGGCGGCGGGGCGGAAGCAAGGCGGCGGCGGAGGGGGTGTGGGGGAGCAAGGATGCGGGGGCAAGAAAGGGGGGAGCAAGGATGCGGGGGCAAGAAAGGGGGGGAGCAAGGCGGCAGGGGCATGGGGAGGGAGGGGGCGAGCAAATCTGCCGGCGCCAGTCGAGTGAGGACTGAGGAGAACGACGAGGACCGCGGGTTTGGTCGGGAAAACAATGAGGACTAAATTGCAAAAACACCAGCGCGACATGTTTTTCGGGACGGAGGGAGTATAAGTGAAGCACTGCAGCAAATGACAAACTACACCAAAAGATATAAGTGAAGATCAATGAGTAGTTGAATAATTATGTAACCATGTGAAGACTCTCTAACATTTAAGAATTTCAGATCTTGGGATATTATTCAAACAGCAAGCAAAACAAAATAAAATGACATTGCAAGGATAGCACATATCATGTGAAGAAGTAAAAAATTAGGCTCAACCAAAACTGACCGATAGTTGTTGAAGAAGAAAGGTGGGATGCCAACCAGGGCATCCCCATGCTTAGATGCTTGAGACTTCTTGATATATTAATTAGGGATGCCTTGGGCATCCCCAAGCTTGAGCTTTTGTGTCTCCTTAATTCCTTTTATATCACGGTTTCCCTAAATCTCAAAAACTTCATCCACACAAAACTAAACAAGAACTCGTGAGATAAGTTAGTATAAATCAACGCAATAACATTATCATTCTCTACTATAGCAAATCACTAAAATTATAACTTGATATAGCCTACTAAATTCCTCTGCATATTTAACACTCCTATCCTCAAATATAACCATTAAACAAGCAAATATATGCAAACAATGCAAACATAACAGCAATCTGTCTAAACAGGACAGTTTGTAAAGAATGCAAGAGGAATCATACTTCCCTAACTCCAAAAGTTCTGAAAAATAAATTACCACACTTTAGAAAATTTGTTGTTACTCATTGTGTCAGAATTTCAAGATTTTATCATGTTCTGACTATTCACCAATATTCAAAACATAATAGCAAACTTTCTGTTTTTGAAACAACAACGTATAGACTTGTAAAATAAGCATGGTAAAGGCTATACTTGACTTTTTTATTGAACTAAAAGATATAAAAAATGTCTCTGAATAGCAGCAAGCAAACGTAAACAAAAGAAAATGATGCTCCAAGCAAAACACATATCATGTGGTGAATAAAAATATAGCTCCAAGTAAATTTACCGATGAATGAAGACGAAAGAGGGGATGCCATCCGGGGCATCCCCAAGCTTAGGCTCTTGTTTGTACTTGAATATTAACTTGGGGTGCCTTGTGAATCCCCAAGCTTAGGCTCTTTCCACCCCTTATTCCGTAGTCCATCGAAACTTTACCCAAAACTTGAAAACTTCACAACACAAAACTCAACAGAAAATCTTATGAGATCCGTTAGTATAAGAAAGCAAATCACCACTTAGGTACTATTGTGAACTCATTCTAAATTCATATTGGTGTTATATCTACTATATTCCAACTTCTCTATGGTTCATACCCTCCGATACTACTCACAGATTCATCAAAATAAGCAAACAACACATAGAAAACAGAATCTGTTAAAAACAGAATAGTTCGTAGTAATCTGGAAACTTTCCATACTTCTGTAACTCCAAAAACTTCTGAAAAATTTGTACAACATAGACAATTTGTATATAAATCTTGTGTAAAAAATTTAGATCAAAAGCACGTTCCAGTGATTTTTCAAATTTCCTGGACTGAGCGCAAAAGTTTCTGTTTTTGCACAGAATCAAGTCAACTATCATTCACACTATCCCAAAGACCTTACTTGGCACTTTATTGAAACAAAATCCATAAAACATGATTACTACAGTAGCTTAATCATGTGAACACACAAAAACAGTAAGGGTAAATATTGGGTTGTCTCCCAACAAGCGCTTTTCTTTAATGCCTTTCTAGCTAGGCATGATGATTACAATGATGCTCACATGAAAGATAAGAATTGAAACACAAAGAGAGCATCATAAAAATATGACTAGCACTTTTAAGTCTAACCCACTTCCTATGTCTAGCGATTTTGTGAGCAAACAACTTGTGGGAACAAGAATCAACTAGCATAGGAAGGTAAAACAAGCAAAACTTCAAAACTTTAAGCACATAGAGAGAAAACTTGATATTATTGCAATTCCTACAAGCATATGTTCCTCCCTCATAGTAATTTTCAGTAGAATCATGAATGAATTCAACAATATAACTATGACATAAAGCACTCTTTTCATGATGCATCAGCATAGAATTTTTATTACTCTCCACATAACCAAATTTCTTCTCGTGAATAGTAGTGGGAGCAAACTCAACAAAATAACTATCATGTGAGGCATAATCCAATTGAAAATTAGAATCAAGATGACAATGTTTCATGGTTATCATTATTCTTTATAGCATACATGTCATCACAATAGTCATCATAGGTAGCAACTTTGTTCTCATAATCAATTGGAACCTCTTCCGAAATAGTGGATTCATCACTAAATAAAGTCATGACCTCTCCAAATCCACTTTCATGATTATCACAATAAGATTGAACACCCTCCATAATAGTGGGATCACTACTTCCTAAAGTTGACACTCTTCCAAACCCACTTTCATCAACATAATCATCATAAATAGGAGGCATGCTATCATCATAATAAATTTGCTCATCCAAACTTGGGGGACTAAAAATATCATATTCATCAAACATAGCATCCCCAAGCTTGTAGCTTTGCATATCATTAGCATCATGGATATTCAAGCAATTCATACTAACAACATTGCAATGATGCTCATAATTCAAAGATTGTATGCCAAACATTTTATTGCATTCTTCTTCTAACACTTTGTCACAATTATCAGAATCCTTATTTTCACAGAAGACATTAAAAAGATGAAGCATATGAGGCAACCTCAATTCCATTTTTTTGCAGTTTTCATTTATAAACTAAACTAGTGATAAAAACAAGAAACTAAAAGATTCAACTGCAAGATCTAACGATATACCTTCAAGCACTAACCTCCCCGGCAACGGCGCCAGAAAAGAGCTTGATGCCTACTACACAACTTGTTCCTTGTAGACGTTATTGGGCCTCCAAGTGCGGAGTTTTGTAGGACAGTAGCAAATTTCCCTCAAGTGGACGACCTAAGATTTATCGATCCGTGGGAGGCGTAGGATGAAGATGGTCTCTCTCAAACAACCTTGCAACCAAATAACAAAGAGTCTGTTGTGTCCCCAACACACCCAATACAATGGTAAATTGTATAGGTGAACTAGTTCGGCGAAGAGATGGTGATACAAATGCAATATGGACGGTAGATATAGGTTTTTGTAATCTGAAAATACAAAAACAGCAAGGTAACTAGCGACAAAAGTGAGTGCAAATGGTATTGCAATGCTAGGAAACAAGGCCTAGGGTTCATACTTTCACTAGTGCAAGTTCTCTCAACAATGGTAACATAATTGGATCATATAACAATCCCTCAACGTGCAACAAAGAGTCACTCCAAAGTCACTAATAGCGGAGAACAAACGAAGAGATTATTGTAGGGTACGAAACTACCTCAAAGTTATTCTTTCTGATCAATCCATTGGGTTATTCCTATAAGTATCACAAACATCCCTAGAGTTTGTAGTAAAATAACACCTTAAGATACACATCAACCAAAGCCCTAATGTCACCTAGATACTCCAATGTCACCACAAGTATCCGCGGGTTTGATTATACGATATGCATCACACAATCTCAGATTCATCTATTCAAACCAAGACAAAGAACTTCATAGAGTGCCCCAAAGTTTCTACCGGAGAGTGAAGATGAAAATGTGTGCCAACCCCTATGCATAGATTCCCCAGGTCACGGAACCCGCAAGTTGATCACCAAAACATACATCAAGTGAATCAATAGAATACCCCATTGTCACCACAGGTATCCCACGCAAGACATACATCAAGTGTTCTCAAGTCCTTAAAGACTCAATCTGATAAGATAACTTCAAAGGGAAAACTCAATCCATTACAAGAAGGTAGAGGGGGAGAAACATCATAATATCCAACAATAATAGCAAAGCTCGCGGTACATCAAGATCATGCCAAATCAAGAACACAAGAGAGAGAGAGAGATAGAGAGAGAGATCAAACACATAGCTACCGTTACATACCCTCAGCCCCGAGGGTGAACTACTCCCTCCTCATTATGGACAGCGCCGGGATGATGAGGATGGCCACCGGTGATGATTCCCCCCTCCTGCAGGGTGCCGGAATAGGGTCCCGATTGGTTTTTGGTGGCTACAGAGGCTTGTAGCGGCGGAACTCCCGATCTTATTTTTGTTATGGAAGTTTGGGGATATATAAGAGGTGTTGGCATCGGGAACAAGTCAGGGGGGTCCTCTAGGCAGCCACGAGGTAGGGGGAACGCCCTCCACCCTCGTGGTTGACTCGGGACTCTTCTGGTCCATCTCCGATGCTCCATGGGCTTCTTCTGGTCCAAAAATAATCTCCATAAATTTTTAGGTCAATTGGACTCCGTTTGATATTCCTTTTCTGTAAAACTCAAAAACAAGGAAAAAACAGAAACTGGCACTGGGCTCTAGGTTAATATGTTAGTCCTAAAAATAATATAAAATAGCATATTAATGCATATAAAACATCCATATAATATAATAGCATGGAACAATCAAAAATTATAGATACATTGGAGACATATCAGATTGTAACAAAGAAATACAATCAACCAAAGAGCAACTATCATAATTAAACTCTTTGTAATCCAAAATAGTGGGCACATCACTAGTTAAATTCTTGACCTCTTCAAACCCACTTTTATCAATTTTTTCAACAAGATTTTGACCCTCTGAATCATAGGGACGCCTTCTAGCTAAAGTTGACTCTTCTCCAGTCCCTTTTTCTATCAATCTTAATTTTACTAAACAAATAATCAATAGAAGAAACACCAATCATTTTAAGATCTTCATCACTTTTATGAAAGTAATCACTGGAAAACACCCTTTCTAAAAATTCTCTTTTAGCTCTAAGCATAGCAGTTCCTTTCTTACTTTCATCCATAGAAACATAAAGAGCTTTACTTGATTCTTCAACTTTAGGCACAAGAAATTTCATCTTGAGAGGTTCCACATCATGAGAAATACTATCGATACTTCTAGACATATCATCAACTTTATTCAACTTTTCTTCTATCGAAGCATTGAAAGCTTTTTGAGTATTGATAAATTCTTTAATATTATTCTCAAGATCAGAGGTGTTTCTATTATTATTATAAGTAGGATTACCATAGGAATTACCATAAGTATTAGAGGAATTACTAGGAAAAGGCCTAGGATTAAAATTACCTCTATAAGCATTGTTATTGAAATTCTTTCGCGAGATAAATTCACATCTATGGCATCACTATTTTTCTCAATCAAAGTAGACAAAGGGACATCATTAAAATCAATAGGAGCACTTTTATTAGCAACCAACTTCATAAGAGCATCAACTTTTTCACTCAAAGAATTTATTTCTTCTACCGAGTTGACTTTTTTACTAGTAGGAGCTCTTTCGGTATGCCATTGTCAGTAGTTGGCCATAATATTGTCTAGCAATGTAGTAGCTTCGCCCAAAGTAATTTCCATAAAAGTACCCCCCACGGCGGAATCCAAAAGATTACAAGAAACAAAGTTCAATCCCCCATAAAAAAATTGTATGATCATCCAAAGATTTAACCCATGAGTTGGGCAATTCCTTAGCATCAATTTCATCCTTTCCCAAGATTTTGCAACATGCTTGATATGTCTCCAACATATCTATAATTTTTATTGTTTCACGATGTTATATTATCATTCTTGGATGTTTTACAATCATTTTATAGTCATTTTATATCATTTTTTGGTACTAACCTATTGACATAGTGCCCAGTGCTAGTTGTTTTCTGCATGTGTTTCTACATCACGGGAAATCAATACCAAACGGAGTCCAAACGCAGCGAAACTTTTTGAGGATTTTTTTTTGGTCCAGAAGACATCCAGTGGGCCAGGAAAGCACCTGGGGGGTGCTCCAAGGGGAGCACAACCCACTAGGGCGCGCCTGGAGGCCCAGGCGCGCCCCGGTGGGTTGTGCCCACCTCAGGTGCCCCCTGAACCGCCTCTTTGCTCTATAAATACCCAATATTCCAGACACCCTAGGGGAGCCGACGAAAATTAATTCCAGATGCCGCAAAGTCCGAAAACACAAGATCCAATCTAGACACCATCTCGGAGGGGTGCATCATGTCCATTGGTGCCTCTATCATGATGCGTGAGTAGCTCTTTGTAGACCTACGGGTCCGTACTTAGTAGCTAGATTGCTTCCTGTCTCTCTCTCTCTCTTGATTATCAATACAATGGTCTCTTGGAGATCCATATGATGTAAGTGTTTTTGTGGTGTGTTTGTTGGGATCCAATGAGCTTTGAGTTTATGATTAGATCTATGTTTTTATCCATGAAAGTTATTTGAGTCTTCTTTTATCTCTCATATGCGTGATTGATTATAGCCTCGTATTTCTTCTCCAATATTTGGGTTTTGTTTGGCCAACTTGATCTATTTATCTTGCAATGGGAAGAGGTGCTTTGTGATGGGCTCGATCTTATGGTGCTTGATCCCAGTGACAGAAAGGGAGACGACACGTATGTATCGTTGCTATTAAGGATAAAAAGATGGGGTCTATTTCTACATAAATAGATCTTGTCTACATCATGTCATCATTCTTATTGCATTACTCCGTTTCTCCATGAACTTAATACACTAGATGCATGCTGGATAGCGGTCGATGTGTGGAGTAATAGTAGTAGATGCAGGCAGGAGTCGGTCTACTAATCTTGGACGTGATGCCTATATAATGATCATTGCCTGGATATCATCAGGATTATTCGAAGTTCTATCAATTGCCCAACAGTAATTGTTTTCCCACCCTTTGCTATTTTTCTCAAGAGAAGCCGCTAGTGAAACCTACGACCCCCGGCTCTCTTTTCATCTTATTTGCCTTTGCAATCTATTTTCCTTTGCTTTTATTTTCAGATCTATTAAGCCAAAACTACAAAAATACCTTGCTGCAATTTATTTGTTCCGCGGTCTATTTACCATATCTACCACTTTTACCTCACCTTATTTGCCTATCTTGAGGCGTTGTACCTGAAAGGTATTGACAACCCCTTTTACACGTCGGGTTGCGAGTATTTGTTATTTGTGTGCAGGTGTTGTTTACGTGGTGTGAGGAGGTTCTCCTACTGGTTCGATAACCTTGGTCTCATCACTGAGGGAAATACCTATCGTCGCTATACTGCATCATCCCTTCCTCTTTGGGGAAATGCCGACGTAGTTCTAGTAGACATCAAAAGGAATTTCTGGCGCCGTTGCCAGGAGGATCTTCAACATTAACCAGGTTCCTAATCACAAATCTCATCTCCTCGCAATTTACATTATTTGCATTTGCCTCTCGTTTTCCTCTCCCCCACTTCACAAAAAAATTCCATTTTATTCGCCCTCTTTTTCATTTGCCGTTTTCTCCACGGATCTGTTTTTGTTTGTAATCTTGTTCACCACTTTTCATCGTTATGGATAGTTCTTCCTCTCTTTCATACACCCCCGAGAACGAGGTTCTTAACTTGAAACAAAGGGGGGGAGAACTTAAAATATGCTTGGTATAGAACTTGCAATGCTCATAATATATCTATCTATAAGCAATCTACTGTTGTTCTTCTTCGTTGTTTTTATGTGTGCATCACCACTTCGTATAGATTCGTCCCTGATACGATTACCGGTGGGAATTTCTTGATGTGCCTTCTCTTGATGCTTTTAATGCTTTGGGAAATTTAGTGGGTTCACCACCACTCATGATCAATGAAACAATTTTGACTCTCGAGCATGTTATGGAAAGACTTGATGTTATTGAAAAGAAAATGCTTATCATAGAACATGTTGAAAACTTGGATAGAAAAATGCAAAGTTATGCTACTAAAATTGGGTCAAAAGCAGGAGACATTTTTAAGTTGTTAAAAGAAAAGGGAACTATAATTCAGGAAAGAATCGAAGAGAGCCCGTCTAGGATTGATAAACTGGAAGAAATTTTTTCTAATCTAGGTACGGCTTTTGCTTCCGCTAAAACTCCCGTGAAAATTAGTAAGTCTACTCAAGTCACTAAAAATAAAGGTGCAACTTCTAGCAATGATAAAGGAGATCTTAAGATGATTGGTATTCACCCCAACTTTATTGAAGTCATAAGAGACCCTTTTCGCAAAAATAAAATTTTCTATCTTGTGCCTAGAAGTATTGTTGTTGAGAATTTTATATGCAAGATCCTTGGAAAATCCCAAGTGTTCGATCAAAGAATTGGAGGATAAAGATGACAACACTTAGATCCTACGCGTTATGCCTAACTAGGGGAGTAAAATGATAGCGCTCATTGGGACGCAACCCAACTTGTATCTTTTTGGTTTTTGGTTTTCTTGCTGTTTTTAATAAAATACCCAATTATACCTCTGGTTAGATGTGTTTTTGTGGTTTAAATTAGTGTGTGTGCCAAGCAAGGCCTTTGGGTTGATTTGGGTGAAAGTTGATTTGATCTTGCTGAAAAATAGAAACTTATGCACTCACAAAAGTAATTGTCATAAATCACAAAAACTTTTTTTTGAGTTGATTATTTTTTAAGAAGATTAATATACAAATTTCTCAGGTTTTCCTAATTTCTAAAGATTTTTGCAGTTACAGAAGTATTCGAAATATCCAGATTGCCACAGATTGTTCTGTTTTTGACAGATTTTGTTCTCTTTGTGTTGTGTGCTTGTTTTGATGATTCTATGGTTTTCTTTGATGAGTTTTTGCCATATAAAAGTTGGAATACAGTAGATATAATGCAAAAACAAAATATGAATAGGTTTGCAACATTACTTATAGTAGTGGTTTGCTTTCTTATACTAACGGATCTCACAAAGGTTTTGTTGAGTTTTGTGTGATTGAAGTTTTCAAGTTTTGGGTGATCTTACAATGTATGAAGGAATAAGGATTAGCAAAAGGCTAAGCTTGGGGATGCCCGAGGCACCCCAATATAATATTCAAGAAGTAGCAAGCAACTAAGCTTGGGGATGCCCCGGGTGGCATCCCCGCTTTCTTCTAACAACCATCGATATTTTACTTGAAGCTATATTTTTATTCGTCACATATTATGAGTTTTGCTTGGAGTGTCTTGTATGACATGAGTCTTTGCTTGTTTTGCTTTATGTTTTAAGTGTTGAATCCTTTCTGAACACACCTTTTTGAGAGAGCCAAAAATTATGCTATGCTTGCTCCTATGCTTCACTTGAATTCTTAGAGCCATGGATTTGCTCTAGTGCTTCACTTATATCTTTTTGAGCACGGTGTGCTTTGTTATTTTTGAAGAAATGCTCTCATGCTTCACTTAGATTTATTTGGGAGTTAGTAAAATTTTCAGAAATTCTCTCTTGCTTCGCTTAGATTATTTTGAGACAAAGAAATATTATGCTCAGGTTCTTCACTTAAATTTGTTTGAGCTTATCAAAAGCAACATATGAAAATAGTCCCAAAGTGATAGATATCCAAGGAGGATATAATAAAAACTTTGATGAAGATCATTGGACAAAATAAACTTGATTCTTAGTAATGGTTTTGAGATATGACGATATGATATGTGAGTCATGTTGATGAGTAATTGTGCTTTAGTAAGAATATTGATGTTAAGGTTTGTGATTCCCTATGCCAGCACGAAAGTCAATAGTTATGCAATGAAATTTATATCCTACTTGTGGTGCATTATTCGGTGTTACTTATGCTTAATGCTTGGGTACAAGATTTTTCGCTTTTTGGTTGGTCGCTTCTCAATCTTTTTGCTAGCCTTCATTTTGCACTAAGTATGATCACTACTTGTGCATCCAAAACCCTTTAAACCAGTTTTGCCATATGAATCCACTATACCTACCTATATGCGGTATTTCCATGCCGTTCTAAGAAAATTTGCATGTGCCATCTCCAATTTTCAAAATAAATTTCTCTTTTGTGTGCTCTACCGCTCGCGAGGCGGTGAGGGGTGGCCAATATTTTCCATGCTAGATGTGTTATTTTCACAATGAGTGTTTATTCACTTGTCATTGCACTAGAGTACAATAAAGGTATTAGGGATGCCCAGTCCCGAAATGAAAAATGATTTTACTTTATGTTGTCCAATAACAAATTCCTTGGAAAGTGTTGGTATGGAGGGCAACCGTGGATTCGGCTAGCCATGGAAAGTGAAAGTAATGGTGGAAAAAGAATAAACTTTATTTTCTGTTTGGGGACCGCCTATGATGTATCTAGCATGGAAAGTATTGGGAGCTCTATGTCGTTTTTGTTTGTGGGAAAAGTATGCCTCCCAAAAAAATTTATCTCTCAATTTAAGCTTTGAGCTCTAGCACCTCTACAAATCCCTACTTCCCTCCATGAAGGGCCTTTCTTTTACTTATGCAATTTTTATATTTAATTTGAGTCTCCATCTTCTCTTATAAAGCACCAATTAAGGGGTACTATGATCGTATTTGAGCATTGGGTGTAGCTAATATTCGAGTGTGTTTCATGAATGGATCAATGATTGAGCATAATGGGCTAGGGATAACTTGCTTTAGTGTTGATATTTTGAAAGACATAGTTGCTTGTTGATATGCTTGAGTATTAAAGTAAATGTCTCATGGGCTCCTCCTTCATCTTCTGGCCCTGTCCCCAAGCTTCGAGGGTCTCTTTTGTCCAGAAAAAATCTCCAAAAAGTTTCGTGGCATTTGGACTTCGTTTGGTACTGATATTCTGGAAAACAAAAAACAGGCAAAAATACAGCAACTGGCACTCGGCACTAAGTTAATAGGTTAGTCCCAATATATATATATAATTGCTTGTAGATGCATATAAAACATCCAATATTGATACTACTATAATAGAATGGAACAATCAAAAATTATAGATACATTGGAGACATATCACCTGGCACCTGCCACGGTGACGTATCACATGTCATGGGTAGTAGCCCGCGCCGCGTGCCCCATCGGGAGGCCTCGCGGGACGGCGCCTCGCAAGGGAGGCCTCGCGGGTCTGCTTTCTATGAAGGTGGTCTTGATGAAGTCCTTTGTTAGGGAAGCCCCTTGTGGGGCAAGGCCCTCACGATGCTGCTGGCTTCACGTCGCCTGCTGATGGGCCACCTCGTGGGTTGGCCAGGGGGGCCTTCTTGGGTCATAGGCACATGGCTCGTGGTACCCCGGTTTCCACTAGGCCGGCAATAGCCCCCGGGCCCGTGTCGCGCATGTTCCGCTCATTGAGTAACGAAACGATGCGGGGCCTAAGACTGTCAGGCCCAGGCAGGGATGTGTGGCAGCACAACAGGACGGGACGCCCTCACTTCCCGATGACGTCTCGGTAACTGCGAGCTCTGCCATAAAATTGCTCGCAAAGGGTGCAGACGTCATCATTGCCTTTTCGCATACCCTGCCTTCTTAGTGTTTGAAATATGCCCTAGAGGCAGTAATAAATTGGTTATTATCATATTTCCTTGTTCATGATAATCGTTTATTATCCATGATGTAATTGTATTAACCGGAAACTCAAATGCATGTGTGGATACATAGACAACAACATGTCCTTAGTGAGCCTCTACCGGACTAGCTCGTTGATCAAGGATGGTTGTGGCTTCCTAGCCATAGACATGAGTAATCATTTGATAAAGGGATCACATCATTAGGAGAATGATGTGATGGACAAGACCCAAACTATGAACGTAGCATATGATCGTATCAAGGTTATTGCTATCATTTTTTGCATGTCAAGTATATGTTCATATGACCATGAGATCTTGCAACTCAATGGAAGCGGAGGAGTACCTTGTGTGTACCAAACGTCACTGGGTGACTATAAAGGTGCTCTACAGGTATCTCTGAGAGTGTCTGTTGAGTTGGCATGGATCAAGACTGGGATTTGTCACTCCGTATGACAGAGAGGTATCTCAGGGCCCACTCGGTAATACAGCATCACAACAGGCTTGCAAGCAATGTGACTAATGAGTTATTCACAGGATCTTGTATTACAGAACGAGTAAAGAGACTTGTCGGCAACGAGATTGAACTAGGTATGGTGATATCGGCGATCGAATCTCGGGCAAGTAACATACCGACAGACAAAGGGAACTATATATGGGATTGTCTAGATCCTTGACATCAAGGTTCGACCGATAAACATCTTCGTAGAATATGTAGGAACCAATATGGGCATCTAGGTCCTGCTATTAGTTGACTGTAGAGGTGTCTCGGTCATGTCTGCATAGTTCTCAAACCCGCAGGTTCTACACACTTAACGTTTGGTGACGATATAAGAATAGTTGAGTCATTATGGTGGTTACCAAAGGTTGTTCGGAGTCCCGGATGAGATCTCGGACATGACAAGTAACTCCGGAGTGGTCCGGAGGTGAAGATTGATATATAGGACGAAGGGTAACAGAGTCCAGAAGTGTTCCAGGGGCAACGGGTATGACCAGGATGACCGAAAGGGGTTTCGGGGGGCCCTGGCAAGTGTTGGGGAGCGTCATGGGCCTAGAGGAGGGGGCACACCAGCCCACTAAGGGGTTGTGTTCCCCCCCTCGCCCTATCTTATGAGGCCAGGAGGGTTGGTGCGCCCCCCCAGGTCTGCCTCCCCCTTGCTTGGGGGGCAAGGCACCTAGGGGGCCACACAAAACCCATCTAGGGTTGCCTTGTGGCCGTTGGCCCCCACTACGGGAAACCCTAGGGTGCCCCCTCCTCCTCCCTTGCCCCTATATACAGAGGGGTAGAGGAAGGGCAGCCGCGCCCATCTATGCCATGGCGCTACCCTCCCTCTCCCTCATAGTCCTTCTTCTCCATGAGGCTTGGCGAAGCCCTACTGATATTTCTCCACCACCAGCGCCATCATGTCGTCATGCTGCCGGAGGACTCGAGCTACTACTTCACCATCACTCATTGGATCGAGGAGGTTAAGGCGTCATCAAGTCGTACATGTGTTGAATGCAAAAGTGTCTTTTGTTCGGCACTTGGGTCGGGAGTTCACGGGACGGATCGTGGTTGGATCGCGAAGACGTTCGACTACATCTACCGTGTTTCTTAACACTTCTGCTTAGCGATCTACAAGTGTATGTAGATGCAATATCTCCTCTCATAGATGTTCATCTCCTAGATTGGTCCTGGTGAGCATAGGAAATTTTTTGTTTCCCATGCAATGTTCCCCAATAGTGGCATCATGAGCTAGGTATGTGTGTAGATGACATCATGAGTAGATCACAAAGGAGTTTGTGCGCGTTGATATTCAGATTGCTTACTTCCTTGGTTTTTTCTTGATTCGGCGTTATTGTGGGATGAAGCGACCTGGACCAACTTCACATGTCCACGTACATGAGACTTGTTCCATCGACTGACATGTGACTTTGTTGCATAAAGATGGTTGCCGGGTGTCTTTCTCTCCCACCTTAGTTGAATCGGATTTGACAAAGGCGGTCCTTGTAGAAGGTTAAATAGCAACTTGCATATCACCATTGTGGCTTTGCGTAGGTAAGAATCTTTCTTGCTAGATACCCATAGCAGCCACGTAAAACATGCAACAACAATTAGAGGACGTCTAACTTGTTTTTACAGGGTATGTGTGATATGATATGGCCAAAGACATGATGAGATATATTTGATGTATGAGATGATCATGTTTTGTAATAGTTTATCATGACTTGCATGTCAATGGATACGGCAACCGGCAGGAGCCATAGGGTTGTCTTTAATTATTGTATGACCTGCGTGTCAATCATTAAACACTATGTAATGCTTTACTTTATCGCCTAAGCGGTAGCAATAGTAGTAGAAGAATGGATGGCGGGACAACCCCGATGGCGACACGATGATGGAGATCATGGTGTCATTCCGGTGAGGATGGAGATGATGTCGGTGCTTTGGAGATGGAGATCAAAAGCACAAGTTAATGGCCATATCATGTCGCTTATGATTTGCATGTGATGTTAATCCTTTTATGCATCTTATTTTGCTTAGGATGATGGTAGCATTATAAGGTGATCCCTCACTAAAATTTCAAGATAAAATTGTGTTCTCCCCATGTGTGCATGATTGCGAAAGTTCGTCGTTTCAAAGCACCACATGATGATGGGGTGTGATAGACTCTACGTTCACATACAACGGGTGCTAGCCAGTTTTGCACATGCGGAACCCTTGGGTTAAACTTGAGGAGCCTATCATGTCCATACATGGCCTCGGAACACAAGAGACCGTGATGGCTCGTGTCCACGTCAGTTTTTCCCCGAAGAGTAAGGGATGATGCAGCACAGCTACGGTAGGTATTTCCCTCAGTCTAAAACCAAGGTTATCGAACCAATAGGAGAACCAAAGAACACTATGTAAACGGTACATGCACAGAAAGAACAAATACTTGCAACCCGACGCGTAAGAGGGGTTGTCAATCCCTCTCGGGTAAAAGATTGGTAAAGATATAGTTTGGTACATGCAAATAAAATAACGGCAAATAAAATTCAGCGAGGTATTTTTGGGTTTTTGGTAATATAGATCTGAAAATAAAAGATGCAAATAAAGAAAAAGGAAAATAGCAATATAGATCTAAAAATATATGGTAAAGAATAGACCCGAGGGCTGTAGATTTCACTAGTGGCTTCTCTCGAGAAAATAGCATACGGTGGATAAACAAATTACTGTTGGGAAATTGATAGAACCTCAAATAATTATGATGATATCCAGACAATGATCATTATATAGGCATCACGTCCAAGATTAGTAGACCGACTCCCGCCTGCATCTACTACTATTACTCCACACATCGATCGCTATCCAGCATGCATCTAGTCTATTAAGTTCATGGAGAAATGGAGTAATACAATAAGAACGATGCCATGATGTAGACGAGATCTATTCATGTAGGAATAGCCCCCATCTTGTTATCCTTAATAGCAACGATACATTATGTGTCTTTCTGCCCCTTCTGTCACTGGGAAATAACACTGTACGATCGAACCCATCATAAAGCACCTCTTCCCATGGCAAGAAAAAACGATCTAGTTGGACTAACTAAACCAAAGATTCGAAGAACAAATACGAGGCTATACGTAATCATGTATATAAGAGATCAAATAAACTCAAATAACTTTCATGGACAAATAGATCTGCTCATAAACTCAAAATTCATCGGATCCCAACAAACGCACCGCAAAAAGAGTTACATCAAATAGATCTCCAAGAGACCATTGTATTGAGAATCAAAAAGAGAGAAGAAGCCATCTAGATAATGCCTACGGACCCGTAGGTCTACAATGAACTACTCATGCATCATCAGAGAGGCACCAATGAGGATGATGAACCCCTCCGTGATGGTGTCTAGATTGGCTCTCGTGGTTCTGGAACTTGCGGCAGCTGGAGTTGTGTTTCATCGACTCCCCTAGGGTTTCTAGAATATTTGGGTATTTATAGGGCGACGAGGCGGTGTGGGAGGCCACCGAGGTGGGCACAACCCACCAGGGCGTGCCTGGGCCCCCAGGCACGCCCAGGTGGGTTGTGTCCTGATACGTCTCCAACGTATCGACTTCTTCTCACGCTTTTCCTATTGTTTTGGACTCTAATTTGCATGATTTGAATGAAACTAACCCAGACTGACGTTGTTTTTAGCAGAACTACCATGGTGTTGTTTTTGTGCAGAAATAGAAGTTCTCGGAACGGAACGAAACTTTGCAAGGATTTTTTATATCAATAATAAGAATTTCTGGAGCCAAGACTTGCAGGAGAGGGGCACCTGGGTGGGCACAACCCACCAGGGTGCGCCCCCCTCTCCTGGCGCGCCCAGGTGGGTTATACCCACCTGGTGGCCCCGCAGACGACCCCCCTGATACTATAAAATCACATATTTCCAGAAAAAATCAGGGAGAAAGAATTATCATGATCCACGAGATGGAGCCGCTGCCAAGCCCTGTTCTTCCTCGGGAGGCCAAATCTGGAGTCCGTTTGGGGCTCTGGAGAGGGGGATCTTCATTCTTCGTCATCACCAACCCATCTCCATCGCCGATTCCATGATGCTCCCCACCGGGAGTGAGTAATTCCTTCATAGGCTCTCTGGTCAGTGAGGAGTTGGATGAGATTCATCATGTAATCGAGTTAGTTTTGTTAGGGCCTGATCCCTAGTATCCACTATGTTCTTAGATTGATGTTGCTATGACTTTGCTATGATTAATGCTTGTCACTTTGAGCCCGGGTGCCATGAACTCATATCTAAATCGTTTATGAATTCATCATTATATCCATGTTTTAGATCCGATCTTGCAAGTTATAGTCACCTACTACGGTTATGATCCGACAACCCCGGAGTGACAACAACCAGGCCCACTCTCGGTGATGACCATAGTTTGAGGAGTTCATGTATTCACTATGTGTGAATGCTTTGTTCCGGTTCTCTATTAAAAGGAGGCCTTAATATGCCTTAGTTTCCAATATGGACCCCGCTGCCACGGGAGGGTAGGACAAAATATGTCATGCAAGTTCTTTTAATAAAGCATGTATGACTATTTACGGAATGCATGCCTACATTATATCGATGAATTGGAGCTAGTGCCCTATCGCCCTAGGTTATAACTATCACATGATGAACATCATCCAACAAGTCACCGATCCAATGCCTACGAATTTATCATATATTGTTCCTGCTAAGTTACTACTATTGCTACTGCTATCGTTACTGCTACAATATCACTGTTACTGTTACTGTTACTACTGCTACTATCATCAAAACTATCAAACTACTTTGCTACTGATCACTTTGCTGCAGATAATTAATCTCCAGGTGTGGTTGAATTGACAACTCAGCTGCTAATACCTTCAAATATTCTTTGGCTCCCCTTGTGTCAAATCTATAAATTTGGGTTAAATACTTACCCTCGAAAACTGTTGCGACCCCCTATACTTGTGGGTTATCATGTCCCCTCGTGGCACCCCTCTGGTACTTCTTTGGCCCAACATGTGTCTTCTGGTCCAGAAAAATTCTCCAAAATGTTTCGTTACATTTGGACTCCGTTTGGTATTGATATTTTACGAAGTAAAAAACAAGCCAAAAATAGCAACTGGCACTGGGCACTATGTCAATAGGTTAGTCCCAAAAAATGATATAAAGTTGCTATAAAATGATTGTAAAACATCCAGGAATGATAATATAACAACATGGAACAATCAAAAATTATAGATACATTAGAGACGTATCAGACCGAAAGGTCAAGCATGAGTCATATAGTAGATATGATCAGCATGGAGATGTTCACCAGTGAAACCACCTCATCTCACATGATGATTGGACTTGGGTTGTTGAATTTGGATCATGTTACACTCGAACAACCTGAGGGATGTTGATTTGAGTGGGAGTTCTTAGGTAATATGATTAATTGAACTCATTGTCATGAACAATAGTCTAAGTTGTCTTTGCAAATTATGATGTCGATCAATAGCTCGCGCTATAGCTCCATGTTTTAATACATTCATAGAGAAAGACTAAGTTGAAAGATATTGTAAGCAATTATGCGGACTAGGTCGATAGTCTGAGGATTGTCCTCACTGCCGCACAGAAGGCTTATGTCCTTGATGCACCGCTCGGTGTGCCAACCCCTCTAGCATCGTCTGTGGATGTTGTGAACATCTGGCAGACATGTTCTAATGACTACTTGGTAAGTTTAGTGCACCATGCTTTACGGCTTAGAATCGGGACTCCAAAGATGTTTTGAACGCCATGGAACGTGTGAGATGTTCCAAGAGCTGAAATTGGTACTTCAGGCTCAGGTCAACCGTGTTGAGAGGTATATGAGACCTCTGACAAGTTCTTTGCCTACAAGACGGAGGAGAATAGCTCAACCAGTGAGCATGTGCTCGAAATGTCTGGGTACTACAATCGCTTGAATCAAGTGGGAGTTAATCTTCTAGATAAGATAGTGATTGCCGGATTTCTCCAGCCTCCATCACCAAGCTACGAGAGCTTCATGATGAACTATAACATGCAAGGGATGGAGATGATCCTGGAGCTGTTCGCGGTGCTTTAGGCTGCGAAAGGTAGAAATCAAGAAGGAGCATCAAGTGTTGATGGTTAACAAGACCACTGGTTTCAAGAAGGGCAGGGCAAGAAGGGAACCTTAATGAATGGCAAGACAGTTGTTGCTCCAGTGAAGAAACCCAAGGTTGAACCCAAACCCGAGACTAAGTGCTTCTATTGTAAGGGGAACGGACACTGGTAGCAGAACTACCCAAAATACTTGGTAGAGAAAGAAGGCTGGCAACTTCAACAAAAGTATATCTGATATACATGTTATTGACGTGTACCTTACGAGTACTCCTAGTAGCACCTGGGTATTAGATACTGGTTTAGTTGCTAATATTGGTAACTCGAAACAAAAGATGCGGAATAAATGGAGACTAGCCAAGGGCGAGGTGACGATGTGTGTTGGAAAGTGTTTCCAAGGTTGATGTGATCACCATCGCACACTCCCTCTACCTTCAGGATTAGTGTCGAACCTAGATAAATGTTATTTGGTGTCTACGTTGAGCATGAACATGATTGGATCATGTTTATTGCAATACAGTTATTCATTTAAGTCAGAGAATAATGGTTATTCTGTTTACATGAATAATACCTTCTATGGTGATGCACCCAATGTGAATGGTTTATTGAATCCCGATCATAGTGATACACATGTTCATTATATTGATGCCAAAAGATGCAGAGTTGATAATTATAGTGCCACTTTCTTGTGGCACTACCACTTAGGTCATATCGGTGTAAAGCGCATGAAGAGACTCCATGCTGATGGACTTTTGGAGTCACTTGATTTTGAATCACTTGACACATGTGAACCATGCCTTATGGGGAAGTGACTTGTTGGAAATCATACATATTGATGTGTGCAGTTCGATGAGTGTTGACGCGGCGGTGGATATCGTTACTTTCTCACCTTCACTGATGACTTGAGTAGATATGGGTATATTTACTTAATGAAGCATAAGTCTGAAACATTTGAAAAGTTCAAACAATTTTAGAGTGAAGTTGAGAATCATCATAACGAGAAGATTAAATTCCTACGATCCGATCGAAGGGGAGAATGTCTGAGTTATGAGTTTGGCAATCACTTAAGACAACATGGAATTTTTTCACAGTTGACGCCACCTGGAACACCACAGCGTAATGGTGTGTCCGAACGTCGTAATCGTACCTTATTGGATATGGTGTGTTCTATGATGTCTCCTGCCGATCTGCCACTATCGTTTTGGGGTTATGCATTAGAGACAGCCGCATTCACTTTAAATAGGGCACCATCTAAGTCCATGCAGAACACACCGTATGAATTATGGTTTGGCAACAAACCTAAGTTGTCGTTTCTTAAGGTTTGGGGTTGCGATGCTTATGTCAAAAGGCTTCATCCAGAAAAGCTCAAACCCAAAGCGGACAAATGTGTCTTCATAGGATACGCAAAAGAGATAGTTGGGTATACCTTCTATCTCAGAATCGAAGGCAAAGTGCTTGTCGCTAAGCACATGTCCTTTCTCGAGAAAGAGTTTCTCTCGATAGAATTGAGTGGGAGGAATATAGAACTTGATGAGGTTGTTGAACCTTTACTTTAGCCAGAGAGTAGCGCAGCACCGAAAAATGTTTCTATGGCACCTACATCAGTTGAAGAGGAAGCTAATGATATTAATCATGAGGTTTCAGATCAAGTTACTATCAAACCTTGTAGGTCGACAAGGATACGTACTACTCCTGAGTGGTACGGTAACACTGTCTTAGAGGTCATGTTGTTGGACAACAATGAACCTATGAGCTATGGAGAAGCAATGGTGGACTCGAATTCCGACGAATGGTTAGAGGCCATGAAATCTGAGATGCGATCCATGTATGAAAACAAAGTATGGACTTTGGAAGTATTACCTGAAGGGCAAAACGGCCATTCAGAATAAATGGATTTTCAAGAAGAAGACAGACGCGGACGGTAATATCACCATCTATAAAGCTCGACTTGTGGAAAAGGGGTTTTCACAAGTTCAAGGAGTTGACTATGATGAGACTTTCTCACCCGTAGTGATGCTTAAGCCCGTCAGAATCATGTTGGCAATAGCTGCATTTTTTGATTATGAAATCTGGCAGATGGATGTCAAAACAGCGTTCCTTAACGGTTTCCTTAATGAAGAGTTGTATATGATGCAATCGGAAGGTTTTGTCGATCCAGAGAATGCTGACAAAGTGTGCAAGCTCCGGCGATCCTTCTATGGACTAGAGCAAGCATCTCGAAGTTGGAATATACACTTTGATGAGGTGATCCAAGCTTTTTGGTTTATACAAAGTTTGCAAGAAACTTGTATTTACAACAAAGTGAGTGGGAGCACTACAGAATTTCTGATAAGTATATGTGGATGACATATTGTTGATCGGAAATAATGTAGAATTTCTGGAAAGCATAAAGGGTTGTTTGAAAGGAGTTTTTCAAAGGAAGACCTGGGTAAAGTTGCTTACATATTGGGCATCAAGACCTATAGAGATAGATCAAGACGCCTGATAAGACTTTCATAGAGCACATACCTTGACATGATTTTGAAGGAGTTCAAAATAGATTTGTCAAAGAAGGGGTTCTTGCCTGAGTTGAAAGGTGTGAAGTTGAGTAAGACTCAAAGAAAAACCATGGCAGAAGAAAGAGAAAGGATGAAAGTCGTCCCCCAAGCCTTAGCCATAGGTTCTATACAGTATGCAATGCTATGTGCTGCACCTGATGTGTGCCTTGCCACATGTCTGGCAAGGGGGTACAAAAGTAATCCAGGAGTGGATCACTGGACATCGGTCAAAATTATTCTTAGAGGAATAAGGAAATGTTTCTCGGTTATGGAGGTGATAAAGAGTTCAGCGTAAAGGGTTACGTCGATGCAAGCTTTGACACCAATCCGGATGACTCTAAGTAGCAAATCGGATACGTATAGTATAGCCATTTGGAATAGCTCCAAGTGGAGCGTGGTTGCAGCATCTACAATATGACATAGAGATTTGCAAAGTACACGCAAATCTGAATGTTGCAGACCCGCTGACTAAAACCTCTCTCACAAGCAAAACATGATCAAATCATAGAACTCATTTGGTGTTAATCACATGGCGATGTGAACTAGATTATTGACTCTGGTGCAAGTGGGAGACTGTTGGAAATATGCCTTAGAGGTAATAATAAATTGGTTATTATCATATGTCCTTGTTCATGATAATCGTTTATTATCCATGATATAATTGTATTGACCGGAAACTCAAATGCATGTGTGGATACATAGACAATAACATGTCCCTAGTGAGCCTCTACCAGATTAGCTCATTTATCAATGATGGTTGTGGTTTCCTAGCCACAGACATGAGTTGTCATTTGATAAAGGGATCACATCATTAGGAGAATGATGTGATGGACAAGATCCAAACTATGAACGTAGCATATGACCGTATCAAGTTTATTGCTATTGTTTTCTGCATGTCAAGTATATGTTCCTATGACCATGAGAGCGTGCAACTCACTAACATCGGAGGAGTACCTTATGTGTACCAAATGTCGCAACATAACTGGGTGACTATAAAGCTGCTCTACAGGTATCTCCAAGGATGTCTGTTGAGTTGGCATGGATCAAGACTGCGATTTGTCGCTCCGTATGACGGAGAGGTATCTCAGGGCCCACTCAGTAATACAGCATCACAACAGGCTTGCAAGTAATGTGAATAATGAGTTATTCACAGGATCTTGTATTACGGAACAAGTAAATAGACTTGCCTGTAACGATATTGAACTAGGTATGGTGATATCGACGATCGAATCTCGGGCAAGTAACATACCGACAGACAAAGGGAACTACATACGGGATTGTCTGAGTCCTTGACATCAAGGTTCGACCGATAAAGATCTTCATAGAATATGTTGGAACCAATATGGGCACCCAGGTCCCGCTATTGGTTATTGACCCTAGAGATGTCTCGGTCATGTCTGCATAATTCTCGAACCCGTAGGGTCTAGACACGTAACGTTTGGTGATGATATAAGTATAGTTGAGTCATTATGGTGGTTACCAAAGGTTGTTTGGAGTCCTGGATGAGATCCCGGACATGACGAGTAACTCCGGAGTTGTCTGGAGGTGAAGATCGATATAAAGGACGAAGGGTAACGGAGTCCGGAAGTGTTCCAGGGGCACCGAGTTATGACCAGGATGACCGAGAGGGGTTTCAGGGGGCCCCGACAAGTGTTGGGGGCCTCATGGGCCTTGAGGAGGGGGCACACTAGCCCACTAAGGGGTTGTGCGCCCTCCTCACCCCATCCAACAAGGCCTGGAGGGTTGGTGAGCCCCCCAGGGCTGCCTCCCCTTGCGTGGGGGGCAAGGCACCTAGGAGGGCACCCAAACCCATCTAGGGTTGCCTTGTGGCCGCCGGCGCCCCCTCCTCCTCCCTTCCCCCTATATATAGAGGGGTAGAGGGAGGTCAGCCGCACCCATCTATGCCATGGCGCTTCCCTCCCTCTCCCTCATAGTCCTTCTTCTCCGTGAGGCTTGGTGAAGCCCTGCTAAGATTTCTCCACCACCGCTACCATCATGCCGTCATGCTGCCAGAGGACTCGAGCTACTACTTCACCATCGCTCACTGGATCAAGGAGGTGAAGGTGTCATCAAGCCGTACGTGTGTTGAACGTGCAGGTGTCGTCCGTTCGGCACTTGGATTAGGAGTTTGCGGGACGGATAGTGATTGGATTGCGAAGACGTTTGGCTACATCAATCGCATTTCTTAACACTTCCGCTTAGCGATCTACAAGGGTATGTATATGCAATCTCTCCTCTCGTAGATGTTCACCTCCTAGATTGGTCTTGGTGAGCGTAGGAAATTTTTTGTTTCCCATGCAAAAATCCCCAACACCTGGTTTCTCGATTCCTGGTGGCAAAGCGGTTGGGAGAGTGACCCCCTAGGATGCCATAAAAGAAGCGGGGGGTAGAAATCTTCCTCATTCATCTTATACTCTTACCTTTTCTCTTCTTTGCTTTTTTCAGGGACCACCAGTGCGATGGTGAAGGGTAGAGGTCAGGCCCGTGCATCCACTGTTGCCATGAAGTTTCCTCCTCGGGGCTGAGTGCGTTCCTCGGCTGATGCTGCAGAGGCTAGCCCTAGCGCCCCTGGCAGGGTCACCCCCCGCAGCCGTGGAGGGCGCAGCGCTCAGGGTTGAGGCGGGCATGGCAGAGCGCCCACCCTTCCTCCCCAAGCGGAAGCCCACACAGTGGTAGTGGCGCACGAGTTCGTCGTGGAGCTGCACCACCGGCCCCGCAGTTGGCTCCGGCTCCCGGACTCCATCACAAGGGCGATGGAGGACCGCAGGCTCCCGGGCCTATGGCTATAGGCGAACGGCTGCTGCAACGGCCCCTCCTGAGTGGCAGCTAAGTTCTCCACCATCGGCTTCATGACCCTGTTGCGAGGGTGGAAGTCATTCGCCCGCTCCAGCGGCATAAAGCGGGGGCAGCTCCTCCAGTTTAGGTATGACGGACCGCCACATTCTTTGTGAAGTTCTTCGGGGTCTCTGGTGGCCGTATGGAGTGCTGCACAGAGAGCGACAATGACACCGACTCCACCAGCAATGACGAATGCTTCCCTAGCATCAAGAGTGAGGGTGACAATTTCAACTAGGCGTAGGTAGCGCCCGGTTCAAATCTTGAAGACGAGTTGCGCTCCACCTAGGCTCCTTTCTTTTGCTCTTGTAACAGAACCAATGTAGCCCCATGGGGACGTGAAGACAATGCTTTTGTGACGACTTTGTGATGATTTCATGTTTTTAATGCTTTCTGGCATGTTTGCTTCCTTGCGAGGCCTGCTTTCCTTTCCTTTTGCTTGCTTTGGTGCTCTACATCGCTAGGACCCAGCCCCCAAGCGTACTGCAGCCATCGCTGGTATGCTAGGACATGTGCCTAGCAAGGCTAGAGGGCACAGGGCTTCGTGAGGTGGTAAGGGCTCCCGAGGCACGATGCTCGAGAAGCCCCCCTTTAACGCGCAAGCAGCATGCATAGGGAGAAAGAAGGTTGGCGCTCGCGAAGTCACGGGGGAGAAAACACCAAATGCGCTAAAATAAGCTCATGAAGCATTTTGACTTAGGTCTTAGGAGTACACGACTTGACGTGACGCCACGTGCGGGTTGTGCCTCGCGATGGGTGTCCACCTATGAGGCCCTTGTGGGGTACCTGATGGTAGAGATGCAACGGCTGCCTCGTGAAGCAGCACTCGTGAGGTCCCCTAAGGAGGGGTGCCCGTGAAGCTTCTTGTGCCCTGCACCAGTGAGATTGCCACCAAGTTTTTGCAAGTAGTGAGGCGGCGCACGCTCCTGAAGTTGCTTGTGGGTATCACATGAGGAGACAAGTACCAAGGAACTTGGTGAGGTGACGAGCACAGGAGCAGGCCTGCGAGCCAGAGCTCGGTCACTTTGGTTTAGTGGCTCTATTGGGTCTAACCCAAGCATAGGCATCGTGTCCAGCCCCCGCTTGCATAATGCTCAGAAGGAAGATCGCGAGTGTGCATGCCTCCTAAAGGGTACTTCACGACAACGTCTAGGCTGCATGTGGCACCGTACCTTTCATCCAAATGTAGAAATAAACGGTATATGTTCATAAATTTAAGCCATGCCAACCGTGGTAGGGTGATATTGAACATAACGAGCGCTCCCCGAAGTCATCTGGTACAGTGAGATAGAACTTTGTTTCTGATTGGCCGCGACCATACTGGCCTGGTTTGTGCTCGCATTGTGGACACTTGAATAAGAACACTCGATTCAACTAGAAGAAAAATGAATCCACGGTGATTTCGGCTGGTTGATTAACAGCGACAAATGAACTTCGATAGCATATGAGTGAATATTTCGCTAAATTAATTATCTTCTCCATGAGAAAAATCCCCGGCCCAATCCCGCAGAAAATCCCAATCGACCAGAGTCCAAAAAGTCGGTGCAAGCCGGTGCAGATAGGCGGCAGCAAAGCGATAGGGGCAAAATCCCGCGTCGTTTGGAGAACTGCTACGTCTTGAGCTTGTGTTGGTTTTCCTTGAAAAGGAAAGGGTGATGCAGTAATAGTAGCGTAAGTATTTCCCTCAGTTTTTGAGAACCAAGGTATCAATCCAGTAGGAGGCTCCTCAAAAGTCCCACACACCTACACAAACAAACAACAACTCGCAACCAACACAATAAAGGGGTTGTCAATTCCTTCAAGGCCACTTGCGAAAGTGAGATCTGATAGAGATAATATGATAAGATAAATATATTTTTGGTATTTTTATGATATAGATTGGGAAAGTAAAGATGCAAATAAAAGTAGATTGAAAGCTTATATGATAAGAGATAGACCCGGGGGCCATAGGTTTCACTAGTGGCTTCTCTCAAGATAGCATAAGTATTACGGTGGTGAACAAATTACTGTCGAGCAATTGATAGAAAAGCGAATAATTATGAGATTACCTAGGCATGATCATGTATATAGGCATCACGTCCGTGACAAGTAGACCGACTCCTGCCTACATCTACTACTATTACTCCACACATCGACCGCTATCCAGCATGCATCTAGAGTATTAAGTTCATAAGAATAGAGTAACTCATTAAGAAAGATGACATAATGTAGAGGGATAAACTCAGGCAATATGATATAAACCCCATCCTTTTTCCTCGATGGCAACAATACAATACGTGCCTTGCTGCCCCAAATTCCTATTATCTCTATCAGATCTATATGAAGAACGATAAAATCTACGGGCACCAAATTCCTATTTGCAACAATGAGAACATCATTGATCCTTCCCATAGGCTTTTTAATGGTGGAATCCGCAAGGTGCAAATTTCAAGAGCAATCATCAAGATCATGGAAACCTAGAATATCGCATAAAGTTTTCGGAATCATGGAAACACTCGCTCCCAAATCACACAAAGGATAACACTCGTGATGTTTAATTTTAATCTTTATAGTAGGTTCCCGCTCATCATAAAGTTTTCTAGGTATAGAAACTTACAAATTAAGTTTTTCATCATAAGATTGCATCAAGTCATCAACAATATGTTTGGTAAAAGCTTTATTTTGACTATAAGCATGAGGAGAATTCACAATGGATTGCAACAAGGAAATGCAATCTTCTAAAGAACAATTATCATAATTAAATTCCTTGAAATCCAAGATAGTGGGTTCAATGCTATTTAAAGTCTTGACCTCTCCAATCCCACTTTTACCAAATTTAACATCAAGATCTAAGAACTTCGAATCATTGGGACGCCTTTTAACTAAAGTTGACTCATCTCCAGTCCCATCATTATTAAGATTCATATTGCAAAACAAAGATTTAATTGGGGACACATCAATAACTTTTAGATCTTCATCATTATTTTCATGGAAACTAGAAGAACACGCCTTTACAAAGCAATCTTTCTTAGCACGCAATCTAGCGGTTCTTTCTTTGCACTCATCAATGGAAATTCTCATAGCTTTTGAGAGACTCATTGATATCATGCTTACAAGGAGTAGATCCAAGTTTCAAAGAATCAACATCAAGCGAAAGTCTATTAACGTTCCTAGCCAAATCATCAACTTTAAGCAGTTTTTCTTCAAGCAAGGCATTAAAATTCTTTTGAGAGATCATAAATTCTTTCACACTATTCTCAAAATCACAGGGCATCTTATTAAAATACCATAAGAATTATTGTAGGAATTTCCATAATTATTAGAGGAATTACTAGGGTACGGTCTAGGATTAAAGTTTCCTCTATAAGCATTGTTACCAAAATTATTCCTACCAACAAAATTCACATCCATAGATTCATTATTATTCTCAATCAAAGTAGCCAAAGGCGTATCATTGGGATCAATAGAAGCACTCTTAGTAGCAAACAATTTCGTAAGTTCATCCATCTTTCCACTCAAAACATTAATTTCTTCTATAGCATGCACTTTTTTACTAGTAGATCTTTCGGTGTGCCATTGAGAATAATTAGCCATAATATTATCAAGGAGTTTAGTATCTTCTCCTAAGGTGATTTCCATAAACGTGCCTCCCGCGGCCGAATCTAAAAGATTTCTAGAAACAAAATTCAATCCGGCATAATTTTTTTGTATGATCATCCATAAATTCAAACCATGAGTAGGGCAATTGTGAATCATCAATTTCATTCTTTCCCAAGATTGGGCAACATGCTCATGCTCAAGTTGTTTAAAATTCATAATATCGTTCCTAAGAGAGATGATCTTAGCGGGAGGAAAATACTTAGAGATAAAAGCATCTTTGCACTTATTCCATGAATCAATACTATTCTTAGGCAAAGACGAAAACCAAACTTTAGCACGATCTCTAAGTGAAAACGGAAATAAATTCAATTTAACAATATCATTATCCGTACCTTTCTTCTTTTGCATCTCACACAAATCAACAAAGTTGTTTAGATGGGTAGTGGCATCTTCACTAGGAAGGCCAGAGAATTGATCTTTCATAACAAGATTCAGCAAAGCAGCATTGATTTCACAAGACTCAACATCATTAAGAGGGGCAATCGGAGTACTAAGGAATCATTATTATTGGTATTGGAAAAATCACACAATTTGGTATTATCCTGCGCCATAGCGACAAGCAATCCAACACACAAGCAAACAAAAAGGCAAGCAAAAGAGAGAGGAGATTGGGAAAGAGAGGGCAAATAAAACGGCAAGGGTGAAGTGGGGGAGAGGAAAACGAGAGGAAAATGGCAAATAATGTAAGTGCGAGGGAAATGAGTTTGTGATGGGTACTTGGTATGTCTTGACTTGAGCGAAGACCTCCCCGGCAACGGCGCCAGAAATCCTTCTTGCTACGTCTTGAGCTTGCGTTGGTTTTCCTTGAAGAGGAAAGGGTGATGCAGAAATAGTAGCGTAAGTATTTCCCTCAGTTTTTGAGAACCAAGGTATCAATCCAGTAGGAGGCTCCTCAAAAGTCCCACGCACCTACACAAACAAACAAGAACTCACAACCAACACAATAAAGGGGTTGTCATTCTCTTCAAGGCCACTTGCGAAAGTGAGATCTGATAGAGATAATATGATAAGATAAATATATTTTTGGTATTTTATGATATAGATTGGGAAAGTAAAGATGCAAATAAAAGTAGATTGAAAGCTTATATGATAAGAGATAGACCCGAGGGGAATAGGTTTCACTAGTGGCTTCTCTCAAGATAGCATAAGTATTACGATGGGTGAACAAATTACTGTCGACCAATTGATAGAAAAGCAAATAATTATGAGAATATCTAGGCATGATCATGTATATAGGCATCATGTCCGTGACAAGTAGACCGACTCCTGCCTGCATCTACTACTATTACTCCACACATCGACCGCTATCCAGCATGCATCTAAAGTATTAAGTTCATAAGAACAGAGTAACGCATTAAGAAAGATGACATGATGTAGAGGGATAAACTCATGCAATATGATATAAACCCCATCTTTTTATCCTCGATGGCAACAATACAATACGTGCCTTGCTGACCCTGCTGTCACTGGGAAAGGACACCGCAAGATTGAACCCAAAGCTAAGCACTTCTCCCATTGCAAGAAAGATCAATCTAGTAGGCCAAACCAACCTGATAATTCGAAGAGACTTGCAAAGATAACTTAATCACACATAAAATAATTTAGAGAAGATTCAAATATTTCTCATAGATAAACTTGATCATAAACCCACAATTCGTCGGATCTCGACAAACACACCGCAAAAAGAGTTACATTGAATAGATCTCCAAGAAGATCGAGGAGAACATTGTATTGAGATTCAAAGAGAGAGAAGAAACCATCTAGCTAATAACTATGGACCCGAAGGTCTGTGGTAAACTACTCACAACTCATTAGAGAGGCCTCGGAGATGATGTAGAGGCCCTCCGTGACCGATTTCCCCTCCGGTGGAGCGCCAGCGAAGGCTCCAAGATGAGATCTCACGGATACAGAAGGTTACGGTGGTGGAAATAGTTTTTCGTGGTCGCTTCTAATGTTTTCGGGGTACATGGGTATATATAGGAGGAAGAAGTAGGTCGGTGGACGCCCGAGGGGCCCACGAGGGTGGGGGCGCGCCCAGCCCTAGGGGGCGCGTCGGGCACCCTCGTGGCTGCCTCGGTTGTTTCTTGACTTCCACTCCAAGTCCTCTGGATCACGTTTGTTCCAAAAAGATCACCCCCGAAGGTTTCATTCCGTCTGTACTCCGTTTGATATTCCTTTTCTTCGAAACACTGAAATAGGCAAAAAAAAACAGCAATACGGGCTGGGCCTCCGGTTAGTAGGTTAGTCCCAAAAATGATATAAAAGTGTAAAGTAAAGCCCATAAACATTCAAAACGGGTAATATAATAGCATTGAACAATCAAAAACTATAGATACCTTGGATATGTATCAAGCATCCCCCAGCTTAATTCCTGCTCGTCCTCGAGTAGGTAAATGATAAAAACAGAATTTTTGATGTGGAGTGCTACCTAGCATAATTCTCAATGTAATTTTCTTTATTGTGGCATGAATGTTCAGATCCAAATGATTCAAAATAAAAGTTCATATTGACATAAGAAACAGTAATACTTCAAGCATACTAATCAAAGTAATCAGGTCTTCTCAAAATAACATGGCTAAAGAAAGTTATCCCTACAAAATCATATAGTCTGGCTGTTGCTCTATCTTCATCACACAAAGTATTTAATCATGCACAACCCCGATGACTAACCAAGCAATTGTTTCATACTTTAGTAATCTCAAACTTTTTCAACTTTCACGGAATACATGAGCGTGAGCCATGGACATAGCACTATATGTGGAATAGAATGGTGGTTGTGGAGAGGACAAAAAGGAGAAGATAGTCTCACATCAACTAGGTGTATCAACGGGCTATGGAGATGCCCATAAATAGATATCAATGTGAGTGAGTAGGGATTGCCATGCAACGGATGCACTAGAGCTATAAATGTATGAAAGCTCAACAAAAGAAACTAAGTGGGTGTGCATCCAACTCGCTTGCTCACGAAGACCTAGGGCACTTTGAGGAAGCCCATCATTGGAATATACAAGCCAAGTTCTATAATGAAAAATTCTCACTAGTATATGAAAGTGACAACATAGGAGAGTCTCTATCATGAAGATCATGGTGCTACTTTGAAGCACAAGTGTGGTAAAAAGGATAGTAGCATTGTCCCTTCTCTCTTTTTCTCTCATTTCATTTTTTTCTCTTTTTTTCTTCCTTTTTTTCTTTTGGCCTTTCTCCTTTTTTTGTTTGGCCTTTCATTTTCTTTTTTTTCTTTCTCCCTTTTTTTCTCTTTTTTTTTCTCTATAAAGTCTGAAGTCTCATCCCGACTTGTGGGGGCATCATAGTCTCCATCATCCTTTCCTCACTGGGACAATGCTCTAATAATGAAGATCATCACACTTTATTTACTTACAACTCAAAATTACAACTCAAGATATGACTCTATATGAATGCCTCCGGCGGTGTACCGGGATATGCAATCAACCAAGAGCGACATGTATGAAAATTATGAAGGTGGCCTTGCCACAAATACGATGTCAACTACATGATCATGCAAAAAGCAATATGACAATGATGATGCATGTCATATGAATGGAACGGTGGAAAGTTGCATGGCAATATATCTCGGAATGGCCATGGAAATGTCATAATAGGTAGGTATGGTAGCTGTTTTGAGGAAGGTATATGGTGGGTATATGGTACCGGTGAAAGTTGTGCGGCACAAGAGAGGCTAGCAATGGTGGAAGGTGAGAGTGCGTATATTCCATGGACTCAACATTAGTCATAAAGAACTCATATACTTATTGCAAAAATCTACAAGTCATCAAAAACAAAGTACTACGCGCATGCTCCTAGGGGGATAGATTGGTAGGAAAAGACCATCGCTCATCCCCGACCGCCACTCATAAGGAAGACAATCAATAAATAAAATTGTGCTCCAACTTCATCACAAAGCGGTTCACGATACGTGCATGCTACGGGAATCACAAACTTCAACACAAGCATTCTTTAAATTCATAATCACCCAACTAGCATGACTCTGTGGTAAACTACTCACAACTCATCGGAGAGGCCTTGGAGATGATGTAGAGGCCCTCCTGATCGATTCCCCCTCCGGTGGAGCGCCAGCGAAGGCTCCAAGATGGGATCTCGCAGATACAGAAGGTTACGGCGGTGGAAATAGTTTTTCGTGGTCACTTCTGATGTTTTCGGGGTACATGGGTATATATAGGAGGAAGAAGTAGGTCGGTGGACGCCCAAGGGTCCCACGAGGGTGGGGGCGCGCCCAGCCCTAGGGGGCGCATCGGGCACCCTCGTGGCTGCCTCGGTTGTTTCTTGACTTCCACTCCAAGTCCTCTGGATCACGTTTGTTCCAAAAAGATCGCTCCCGAAGGTTTCATTCCGTTTGTACTCTGTTTGATATTCCTTTTCTTCGAAACACTAAAATAGGCAAAAAAACAGCCATACGGGCTGGGCCTCCAGTTAGTAGGTTAGTCCAAAAATGATATAAAAGAGTAAAATAAAGCCCATAAACATCCAAAATGGGTAATATAATAGCATGGAACAATCAAAAAATATAGATACATTGGAGACGTATCAAGCACGACCGGTGATCGCCGACGACAGCCTTCAAGCTTAAGGGTGGCTGCCGCAAGAGAAGTTGATGGGGTGCAGAGTTGCGGAGGAGTGTGCGGCGAGTGAGTGGCGATGAAGTGGGCACGGGGTGAGGATTTTCTTAGTCCTTTTGGATGTGTGGGTGAATGCACATGGTTCGCAGAGTTCGCAGAGGGGATGGAGATGAACCGTGTGCGATAGTAAATCACCGAGATTGAAGGGGAATCCAAATTTCGTTCCTCGTTGTCATTTAGTTTTTTTTTCACAATCAACATACCCCCTCCAATGCACCGTGTTCAACTTTGGAATTTTTCTGGAAACATTTATTATATTTACTCAATTATGTGCATTTTGTAGGCATTAGTGCACATAATTCAAATTCAAACAATCGGTGCCTAAAAAGTGCTTAAAATGGTCTGGAAAACCATGCTCGTGGTATTTAGTAAATTCTCATGTCTTTTACAAGGAATGAGCAGAAATCTCTAGGATATGTGCGGCAAGAGTAAACCACAAAACGTGTCGTTTAATGGTTTTTCAACTATAGAAAATGATAAACATGCTAGAAAATGTTGACGCCTAGCATAGTGCCATGGTACGGCATCATCATGCCCTGGTAAAAAATTGAGAATTTTTGGCTTATGTCGACATGCAAGCTCTTCATAAATTGAACCATCGTCGAGGAAAGCTTTGTTGTTTCGAGAGGGAAACCACCAAGATTGAAGTGGGGATCCAAATTTGCTCCGTCCTTTGTCCTTGAGTTTTTCTATGATGAACATACACCATACAGATCACCGTGTTCAAATTTGGCACTTTTCCGGGCTCATTTACCATATTTAGGCGATTATGTGCATTTTCTAGGCATTAATGCACATAATTTAAATTCAAACAATTGATGCATGAAAAAGTGCACAAAAACGGTTTGGAAAACCATGCTCGTGGTATTTAGTAAATTCTCATGCCTTTTACAAGGAATATGCAGAGATCTCAAGGATATGTGTGGCAAGAGTCTACCACAAACGTGTCATTTGTTAGTTTTCAACTATAGAAAAATGAAACACATGCTTGAAAAACATGACGCCTGGCATGGTACCATGGTATGGCCTCACCATGCACTGGTAAAAATTTGAGAAGGTTTGGCTTATATCGTCATGCATGCTCTTCATAGATCGAACCATCACTACGGAAGTTTCGTGTTTCGAGACGGAAATCGCCAAGATTGAAGGGGAATCCAAATTTCCTTCGCCCTTTGTCCTTGAGTTTTTTCCTATGATGAACATACACCCTCTGTATTACCATGTTCAAATTTGGCACTTTTCTGGGCTTATATACTATATTTAGATGATTATGTGTATTTTTTAGGCATTAATGCACATAATTCAAATTCAAACAATCCGTGCATGAAAAAGTGCACAAAAATGGTCTGGAAAACCATGCTCGTGGTATTTAGTAAATTTTCATGCCTTTTACAAGGAATGGGCGGAGATTTCAAGGATATGCATGGCAAGAGTCAACCACAAACATGTCATTTATTTGTTTTTCAACTATAGAAAAATGAAAGACATGCTTGAAAAACATGACTGTAGCGACCAGACCTCAAACAGTCTGATCTCTGTGCATCAGTGTCATCCCTGGATCGGTAATGCTGACACACACAGTACTTGAGGGATTTATAACATAGTAGCAATCACACACTTATTACATCGAATGTCTCAAAAGAGAACTTGTTACAATAAATATGGCTTAAGGCCATCTATGAAACGATAACAGCAGAAGGCTTGGAAGATAAAGTGAGTCCATCAACTCCAACGACATCACTGAGTGAAAGATCACGACCTAAGGCACCTCACTCGTTGTCTGAAAAGTCTGCAACATGAATGTTGCAGCCCAGAATGGGTCAGCAAATGGAATATGCTGGCAATGTAACACATAGAAAGTAATGAACAGAAAGATGCTATCACTACATGCAAATTTGGCTGGTGGAAAGCTCTATGGTTACAGTTTTGCATAAAGCCAATTTTTTCCTACAACAAAGGAATAAATTTTATTTAAATATCATGGTGGTTGTTAAACATTGAGAAGGTTCCTCCAACTCAATCCCAATTAAGCATCATCATTAAACCCAATCAAAATTAAATTAAGTAACATGATGAGATCAACATGATAATCCAGGAACTAGATACTCAAAACGTCCATAACCGGGGACACGGCTAACAATGATTAGTTTGTACACTCTGCAGAGGTTTGCACACTTTTCCCCACAAGACTCGAATACATCCATGGTCGGAGAAACGAGACATAGTCTTTCTAAAACAATAACTCTTTACTCTGGGTGGACAGTTACACCTCCCCTACATCTGCTAGCCCACCACTGAAAAAGGTCTTGCAACGTACTCAACTATGCTAGAGCCCATAATAGCTTGTGGTTGCACACAGAAGTTTCTAGCATGAATAATCTTATGATCCCTTTGAGCCTGGGTGGCGGTCCATAGGAGAATCACACGGTACCCCGGGATTTCCAAAAATATAGGCAACACTAGGTTCCACGGGTGCCTCAGTCCACCCAGATGTGAATTAAACTAGCCACCTTAAGTTAACCATTAATTAACAACACTCACATCTGTTATGGATACACTCACCCAATCCACGTCTACAAGCATAGCATAGCAATATAAGCAAACGTAGAAGTAACTCTCAACACTACAAAAAAAAGACACGTCCGTGACATTTTGGGCCGAACGAAAAAAATTCCTGTCATGCATATGACACTTATATAATGATAATTGTGACAAAACCCGATATCATCATAGATGTGGTGGGATCCTACTTCTATGACAAAAAATCATGACAGAAAATGGGCTTTTCGTCCTGGGCAGGCCGGAGACGCAGCTGCATGACATTCTTTGGGCCGTCCATGACGGAAAAACCATGGTAGAAGCGAGGGGGAGGAAAATTTCGGGGAGTTGCCAGTTATGGTGGGAGGTCGGGGGCCGAGCGATGCGCATTTCTCTCGTACACGTACGCGCGTGTGTGCGAGGCGTTGGCTCTAACTGAACCCGAGCAAGCCGTTGGGCTCTAACTGAACCCAAGCGATTGCACTGCAGGCTACGCGTTACTGAACCCGAGCGATCAATCGATGGCTGTTAACTGAACCCGATCGAGCGATTCCTTCACTACTGTTGCTAACTGAAGCCGATCGATTGGATGAACAGTGAGCGTTGCGGGGGGAGGGGGGTTGGATGAACAGTGAGCGGTGGCGTTGCCTCTGGATGAACAGGACCCCGTGGTGTGGAGGGCTGGATGAATAGTAGATGGTGGAGGGGTGGTTGTGGAGGGGTGGTTGAACAGGACCCCGTGGTGTGGAGGGCTGGATGAACAGTAGACGGTGGAGGGGTGCTCGTGGAGGGGTGGTTGAATAGTAGTCGGTGGAGTAGCGCGCGGTGGAGGCTGGATGAACAGGAGCCCATGGAGGCTGGAGGAGGTCGACGGTAGCCCGTGGAGGCTGGAGGAGGTCGACGGTGGAGATGAACAGTATCCCGTGGAGTCTCGTTTACTGGTACGCCACACCCCTCCCGATCAGCAGGACCCCCGTTTCGTCCGTAGGAGGTCCGTTTCGTCCGTTTTGCGGTACGCCACACCCCTCCCGATGAACAGGGCCCCCGTTTCGACCGTAGGAGGTCCGTTTCCTCCATTTTGTTGTACGCCACACCCCTCCTAATCAACAGGACCCTGTTCCGAACGTAGGAGGTCCGTTTCCTCCATTGTGCGGTACGCCAGGCCTCGTTTACATCGCCTGTTCCGTCCAAGCCCTCCCGATGAACACGACCATGCATTCCGTTCCGACCCAGCCGGTTGGCTCCCCATGAACACGACGACAACGTTGTTTCTCCGTTCCGACCCAGCCATGTACACATGCACGAGTAGGCGTTCGAGACCCTGCCTGTATGTACACATATGTGGCCGTATTTTCTTTCTTGCACCCTGGCCGATGTACGTACGTGTACATGCTACGTGCGTGCCTCTACTACGACACGTACGCGCCTCTACTACGACATGTGCGTGCCTCTACATCGACCAATATATATGTACGTACACGTTCGCGACCAGAATGACAATGCTACGTACGCTTCGACCAGGTGGGTCCCAACTGTCAGGCACATCCTTGCCTGCGAAGATGTAGCTGGTGGGTCCCAGCAGTCGGGGGGTGTCGGTGTCAAAACCGGTGGATCTCGGGTAGGGGGTCCCGAACTGTGCGTCTAGGCGGATGGTAACAGGAGACAAGCGACACGATGTTTTTACCCAGGTTCGGGCCCTCTCGATGGAGGTAAAACCCTACTCCTGCTTGATTAATATTGATGATATGGGTAGTACAAGAGTGGATCTACCACGAGATCAAAGAGGCTAAACCCTAGAAGCTAGCCTATGGTATGATTGTTGTTCGTCCTACGGACTAAAACTCTCCGGTTTATATAGACACCGGAGAGGGCTAGGGTTACACAGAGTTGGTTACAATGGGAGGAGATCTTCATATCGTATCGCCAAGTTCGCCTTCCACGCCAAGGAAAGTCCCATCCGGACACGGGACGGAGTCTTCAATCTTGTATCTTCATAGTCCGGGAGTCCGGCCAAAGGTCATAGTCCGGCCATCCGGACACCCCCTAATCCAGGACTCCCTCAGTAGCCCCTGAACCAGGCTTCAATGACGACGAGTCCGGCGTACAAGTTGTCTTCGGCATTGCGAGGCGGGTTCCTCCTCCGAATACTTCATAGAAGATGTTGAACCCCAGGATAGTGTCCGGCTCTGCAAAATAAGTTCTGCATGCCACCATAGAGAGAATAATATTTGCACCAATCTAATCTGCTGACGTATTCCGCAGCGTGACATCACGCCACGGCCAGGCTTTTATTCATTTTACTGTTCCACCTCAGCGCGTTTAGCGAGGCGGTTTCCTTGGCACGTCTTGTCAAAGCAGAGATCATGTCCCCTTATTCTGGGATTCTCATCAATACGGGCGTGGGTAACCCAACCACGCCATTAACCGTGGCGCTTGGGAGATAAGCGAGTTTTATTAGGCCGATGGGGGCTCGTAGTTTTGGCCGCCCATATAAGGGGATAAGAATCCTCCCTTTCCATTCACGCCTTTTTCCTCCTTTGTCTATTCGTCCCTGCGCGCTCGAGCTCCAACGCCCAAGCCCGCACTTCCCACCTCAACCTTCTCCAATCATGTCCGGAGCGGGAGGTAGATGGATGGCCTCCTCCGTCACAGAGGGGCAAATCAAAAAGCTGAGGAAGGCCGGATACCTGTCTGACGACATCGCGCACCGGCTTCTAGATGAGGGGCAACTCATCCCCACCCCTAGGCCCCATGAGAGGGTCGTATTTCTCCCCCATTTCCTCCGTGGACTGGGTTTCCCTCTTCATCCGTTCGTCTGGAGGCTCATGTTCTACTACGGCCTGGACTTCCACGATCTGGCCCCGAACTTCATCCTCAACATCTCAGCGTTCATCGTCGTATGCGAGGCCTTCCTCTGCATCCAGCCCCACTTCGGCTTATGGCTGAAGACTTTTAATGTCAAGCCGAAGGTAGTGGGCGGGTGCCAAGCGGAGTGCGGAGGCGCCATGGTGGGCCGGATGGCCAACGTCCTATGGCTCGAGGGCTCCTTTGTGGAAACAATAAAGGGATGGCAATCGGGGTGGTTCTACATCACCGAGCCGCGCGATCCCAAATGGGCGGCGGCCTCCGAATTTCGATCTGGCTTCCCTACACGGCTCACTTCATGGAAAGAGACGGGCCTAACGTGGGGGAATTCGGAGGAGCTGGCCGGACTTCAAACCTGCGTCCGAAAGCTGGTGAACAAGAATCTCAAGCTTGTCAATGTAGTCCAGGTCATGCTCATCCGCCGGATCCTCCCATGCCAACAACGGGCCTTCAAATTGTGGGAGTTTGATCCAGCACAGCACCAAACCTTGAGCAAGCTTTTCGACACAACATACGAAGATGCCTGGAAGGTGCTGTTTAAGGGTGCCGAGGCACCCGCATCCGCCACCGAAGATCGCGGATTCAGCTCGCGGCATCAGGCCAGCGAGGTAAGCTACTATACCCTTTACGGGACTCTTGTCCTTCATAGTCTAACTCTATGCGGGGTTTAACCTCCCTTTCCTTTAACAGGACTGGCTGAAGACATCCAGGCAGATAAACTGTCCGGCTCCCTTACTAGAAGACCAAGCGGACGCCCAATTGACAGGGCTGCTGGTTCCGGCACCTCACATGGTGCCGGAGAAGAAGGCCAAGAAGAAGGCCACGGAGACTCGCAAGAGCTCCCGGCGCCTGGTGATGTCGGGTTCATCGCCCGACAATCCCGAAGCACCCTCCGCCTCTGAAGACGAGGAGGAGGAAGAAGAAGAAGCCTCTCCCCCTCCGACGGGGGGAGGAAAGAAAAGAAAGGCCGCCCCAACTGGGGAGGCCGGAGGGTCCAAGAAGGGGAGAACCCTCCTTCCGGACTACACCTCCGACGCCGAAGACGGCGGAGAGGAATGGCCATCCAGGGTCAAGCCCCTGGCAAAATCGTAAGCATCCGGTCATCCGAATAACTTATGACGCCTCTCAATTATTTGGCATTTTCTGACGCCGCATTTGATCATGCAGTCCGCCCAAGGCTCAGCTCAACGATTCGACGAGCGACTCCTTGGATTCGTTGGATGTGAATAGCGCTTCACTCCCGACGGCCTCCTCCCCTCTCCCTACGGACGATGCCGAGGTGGTATCCCGAAAGGGACTAAACCAGGAGGAGGTGGTCCTGGAGGCGCCGCAAGGCGACCTCCCGTACTCCAAGCCTAAAGGGGGTAAAGCCCCGGAGGGATCCAAGTCCGGCCCCGGGCCGGACACTGCTCTGGAACCATCAATGGTTCCAGAGTCCGACAGGCGGAGCCTTCATAAGAAGGGCAAGCCTACGATGCCGGCGACCTCCATCCATCCGGAGGTGCCGGACAATTTGCTGGAGGTGCTTAACGCCGCCTCCATCGACGAGGAACACCGCACTGTTATGAGTCGGTGATTCAGAAGGTTCAGTCTGCCAAAGCGGGCTAACAGAAGCCTGTACAAGCCTATTAACAGGCTTTGAGGTATGTGTTCAAAAACATATAAAAATTTCACCGCATAGACAGTAGCCCCTGATGCTCAGTTCGGCGTTCGGAAAGAAAAGCCGGGCTGAGGATCTAAAAAGATATACGCAGGAGTCTAAAAAATATGTCAATATGGGAATGCAGGTTGCGCTGCTGACCTCTGCCGCACTGACTGCGGAGGTCAATGCATTGAAGGAGAACCTCGAGCGGTCCGAGAACGAGCTCGGCCGTGCCAAGAAGCAGCTCGAGGACAAGGAGGGTATGTAATACCGCATGTAAATGTATATAGAAATACTTGGTTGCAAATAATGACAGGACCAACGTAAATGTTGCAGGGGCCACAGTCGAGGTGGCAACCCTGAAGGAGGCGGTCTCCAAGGCCGAAAACAGTGCAGCCTTGGAGCGCACCGAGCGAGAGAAGCAGGAGGCGCGGGTGGCGGAGGTGCGGCAAGAGCTCCAGGCTCTCGTGGAAAAACATGAGAGTTTGGAGCGTGACTCGAAGACTCGAGAGTCCGAGCTCGCCTTGGCTCTTGAGAGTGCCAAGACCGCTAAGGCCGAAGCCCAGAAGGCCCTCCAGGAGATCGAGGCGATGAAGAAGATAGCGGCGGGTAAGGCATTCTTTATGCAAAGCAAGAATATAAAAGTAAATTATTTGTTACTTACCCGAATTCGGAGCTCTCCAGGAGCGTTCGCCGATCTGCCCCGTAGTGTGTCTGATGCTGCCGCATTCTACCGAGCCAAAGAGGGGAGCTCGACGGAAAAGGTGTTCTGGTCTCAATATGCTGAGGCCGGACATCCGGTGCCCCTGAGCGACCAGCTAAAGCAGCTGGTCGAACTCCACAAGGTGGCCGAACAGGCCATGAAGGGCCTAATAGTTCAGCTGTGGCCAAGAGAAGCCATGCCTGGGAGCTACTTCGGTCTGGTGCGGCGGCTGGTGGACGCGTGTCCGTGGATTGAGGTCATCAAGCGCTCCGTCTGTATCGAAGGTGCCCATCGGGCCCTTGCCCGTGCTAAAGTGCACTGGGGCAAGCTGGACGGTGAGAAGCTTTTGACGGACGCGCCACCGTCGGGCAAGGAGTATCGTACGCCCGAGATGTATTATAAGGGCGTCCTGAAGGGTGCCCGCCTTATAGCGGACGAATGCTCCAAAGATGTAATTTTTTAGTAGACTCGCATCTGTTATCCTGTACGCTGAAAACTTTGTTCATATGCGTTAAGCAACGCTTTGCCTTCTGTGCGGCCGTTTATCAAATCTGAGAGATGCAAGTCGTCGGCTTCTACCCCCATGCCATGAGTGCTGGGGTGTTCGGGATAAACCTGAGAGCTCTTGTTCCCATTCTTGGGTCCATCTAGGGAGGCGCTCAGCACAACGAACCAGGCCATCGGACTTATAATGCTTTATCACTCTCACTTATCCATAGAATTCTATAATTTTAAATTTCGGCGAAGCCCCTAGTATTCGGAAGACCGAGTTCGGGGCGCTATCCATGCCTAGGACGGATAAGTCCGGCTCCTCGCTCTAAGCGGCAAAAGTCTTTAAGGACTCGAAAAACCTCGCGAACAGCGACCGGTCTCTCGCACTATCATGACGGTCAGTTTTAGCTTTCTCTACTAAGGTGTTAACCCAGCTCAACTGGGGCACAATCGCAGTAGTTCTCCCAGCGCTACCTTAGCTAACATTGCGGAACGTAAGGTACCAAAACATGGGAGCCGGGCAAACCCAACTATTGACCAAAGACATGATTCGGAGCCGATGCATATAGTGCTATAAGTTCGGGGTGCCGCACTCATGAGAGTGTTCGGTCTTCTCACACCATGTTATGGGGTGCTTAAGCCCCTAGTGTATTGGCCGTACCAAAGTGTACGGTTGCAGAATGTCATGACTGAACATATTTGTATATAAAAAATAAATGAGTACAATAATAGATAAGAGCTATGTATTGTTTATTAAAAAAGGGCTGCTACAAAAGCAGAATGATACAAGTAGTGCGATAAGCAAGAGATGGGATTATTTGACATGTTCCCCTCCAGGGGCAAGCTGCGGGATTTTAAGTAAAACAGGTATTAAGCTCGTTATAGAGACCACCTGGACATTTGACGTGGCTTGTTCTCTCCCTGGCTGTTGCATCGTGTGTTCGACGAGTGTATTGCCGGACAGGCCTTCTGAATAGTTGGGTCCTAAAAGTGTGTAAAAAGGAAACGGCGGAGTAGGGAGCCCCTTAGTGCGGTTGAGCCGCATTCTGGGCGTGCCGTAGTTGTGCCCCTCCCCTTATGCTCATGGTATCTCTAAGGCGTAATTATGTACGCGTGGTACCGATATCACCATCTGGCGAGGGCTGGGGTTGGGGCCGCACTGCTATGCTTGCTCGGAACATGCCAGCCGGATTTGTTGTAGGTTACTTCGGGCTCACTTGACGCTGTCTGAATGTTTGACACCTGGATTGGAGAATTGCCTTGAGAGGCTACTCTGTACTTCCGCCGCCAGGGCCGCCGTGTGCTCCTCCATTCGGAGAGAGCGTTCGGTGTTTCCATTTACCGTGATGACTCTGTGAGGTCCTCGCATCTTGAGCTTGAGATATGCGTAGTGTGGCACCGCATTGAATTTTGCAAATGCGGTTCGTCCGAGCAGGGCGTGATAGCCACTTCGGAATGGGACTATGTCGAAGATTAACTCTTCGCTTCAGAAATTATCCGGGGATCCGAAGACCACTTCGAGTGTAACCGAGCCTGTACAGCTGGCTTCTACACCTGGTATGACGCCTTTAAAGGTTGTCTTTGTGGGTTTAATCCTTGAGGGATCGATACCCTTTTTTCGCATTGTATCCTGATAAAGCAGGTTTAGGCTGCTGCCGCCATCCATTAGGACTCTGGTGAGGTGAAATCCGTCGATAATTGGGTCTAGGACCAATGCGGCGAATCCGCCATGACGGATGCTAGTGGGGTGGTCCCTTTGATCAGAAGTGATCGGGCAGGAGGACCATGGGTTGAACTTTGGGGCGACTGGCTCCAACGCATAGACGTCCTTGAGAGCATGCTTCCACTTCCTTTTGGGGATGTGGGTTGCGTATATCATGTTCACCGTCCGCACTTGCGGGGGGAATCCCTTCTGTCCTCTATTGTTCGGCGGCCGGGGCTCCTCCTCCTCATCGCTATGCAGCCCCTTGTCTCTTGTTCCGGCACTTAACTTGCCTGCCTACTTGAACACCGAACAATCCATGTTGGTGTGGTTGGCTGGCTGTTCGGGGGTGCTGTGTATCTGGCACGAGCGATCGAGTATCCGGTCTAAGCTGGATGGGCCCGAAGGGTTTCTTTTGAATGGCTTCTTCCGCTGACCGGGTTTAGAGCCTCCGAATCCGGCATTGACTGTCGTATCTTCAGTATTGTCGCCGTTAATGCGGCGCTTGTGCTTGTTGCGACGTGACCTGCTGTTGTTATCCTTGGTATCCGAATTGCCAGGGCTCTTGGTTATGTTATTGCTACGAGCTATCCAGCTGTCTTCTCCCACACAAAAGTGGGTCATGAGTGTCGTGAGGGCTGCCATAGATTTCGGCTTTTCCTGTCCTAGGTGCTGGGCAAGCCATTCGTCTTAGATGTTGTGCCTGAAGGCTGCAAGGGCCTCGGCGTCCGGACAGTCGACTATTTGATTTTTCTTGGTTAGGAACCGTGTCCAGAATTGTCTGGCCGATTCCTCTGGCTGCTGGATTATGTGGCTTAGGTCATCGGCGTCTGGTGGTCGCACATAAGTGCCCTGGAAGTGGTCAAGGAATGCGGATTCCAGGTCCTCCCAGCAACTAATTGACTCTGCTGGCAGGCTGTTAAGCCAATGTCGAGTTGGTCCTTTAAGCTTGAGCGGGAGGTATTTGATGGCGTGTAGATCATCACCACGGGTCATGTGGATATGAAGGAGATAATCCACGTATGATTCGATGTTTACGGGTTTAAAGCCCTCGGGGATTTGATGATCCATTACTTCATCTGTGAAGCATAGTGGGTGTGCGGCGCCCCTGTACTGGGCTATATCACGATGCAGCTCGGATGAGCTTGGTCTGTTGTATTCGGCCTGGCCGTACTTATCATGTCCGGCATGACGGCTCGCGTCATGTGAAGCGGGGTGCCCATGCGATCCATAGATCGATCTTGTTTGCCTTGCCTTATTTTCCAATATGTCTCGCAGGTCTGTTGCGTCTCCCCGTCCTCTGGTATGTTTTGAGCGGTGCCGGGGTGCGGCTTGGGTCGAGGGCCTGAAGGCCTCTCTGTCGCGGCCACGGGGTGGCCGATCGGGCGCATCGTACGCTGGTGATGTAGGTTTAGTTGCTTCCTCCTCAAGTTGGGGTAGCAGCCTGCGCTTTGGGTAGCTCTTGGAGGGGCGTTCGAGTTTATACTCTTCGGCCGCCAGGACTTCGGTCCATCTGTCGGCTAGCAAGTCTTGGTCAGCTCTAAGCTGCTGCTGTTTTTTCTTGAGGCTGCTTGCCGTGGCCATAAGCTTGCGTTTGAAACGCTCTTGTTCGACGGGATCCTCTGGCACGACGAATTCGTCGTCGTCGAGGCTTGCCTTGTCTTCGGAGGGAGGCATATAATTGTCGTCCTCGACCTCTCTGTCGGCCGCTCTCTCATGAGGGCTGGCTCCTTCGTCCTCCGGCACTGAATCCTGCTGGACGGGGTTGTCTTCGGCACTGTCCGGCGTGTTGTTATCTCCGGTGCCGGAATCACCGTTTTTGCTTTGGCGGGACTTAGAGCGGCGCCGCTGATGTCGGCGCTTGGGTTGCTTCTTGGAGGGGTCGTCCTTCGTTTTTTCATCGCCATCCCCTGCTTTGGGGGTGTCCACCATGTATATGTCATATGGCGAGGTGGCTTTCCAGTTCCCTATAGGTGCTGGTTCTTGGTCGTCTCCTTCATCGGCGTCCATACCGTCGATGTCTTCGGAGTCAAAGTCGAGCATGTCGGTTAAATCGTCGACAGTGGCTACGAGGTGGATGGTGGGTGGGCCTCGAATTTCTTTGTCGTCCGCATCCCAACCATGCTGACCGTAATCCGGCCAGGGCTCTCCTGACAAAGAGAGAGACTTTAGTGAATTCAGGATATCGCCAAAGGGCGAGTGCTGAAAGACGTCCGTGGCGGTGAACTCCATGATCGGAGCCCAATCAGGTTCGATCAGAAGAGCTGCGGGATATACGGAGTCCGGAACAGAGTCCGGCACCTTGGAGTCACAGGCCCTGCAAAGGACTAGGCTGGTATTCAGCTCTATCGCCGTAGAGATTGCGGCTCCCGGGGTGGCATCCAACCGTCCATCCCCGACTAGCGCAGTCGGCTCCGAGCTAATGATCGGAGCGGACACCTTAGCGGCACTCTGGGCGCTATCCGGCGGCAGAGTTAAATCATGCCCATCGGGACAGAGCGGCATGCTCGATCGTGGCTCGAATCCATCGAAGATCAAGTCCCCGCGGATGTCCGCCGTGTAATTTAAGCTTCCAAACCTGACCTGATGGCCAGGGGCGTAGCTTTCGATCTGCTCCAAATGGCCAAGCGAGTTGGCCCGCAGCGCGAAGCCGCCGAATACGAAGATCTGTCCGGGGAGAAAGGTCTCACCCTGGACTGCGTCGTGATTGATGATCGAAGAAGCCATCGGGCCTAAAGATGATGACACAGAGGAACTCTCAATGAAAGCACCAATGTCGGTGTCAAAACCGGCGGATCTCGGGTAGGGGGTCCCGAACTGTGCGTCTAGGCAGATGGTAACAGGAGACAAGGGACACGATGTTTTTACCCAGGTTCGGGCCCTCTCGATGGAGGTAAAACCCTACTCCTGCTTGATTAATATTGATGATATGGGTAGTACAAGAGTGGATCTACCACAAGATCAAAGAGGCTAAACCCTAGAAGCTAGCCTATGGTATGATTGTTGTTCGTCCTACGGACTAAAACTCTCTGGTTTATATAGACACCAGAGAGGGCTAGGGTTACACAGAGTCGGTTACAATGGGAGGAGATCTTCATATCGTATCGCCAAGTTTGCCTTCCACGCCAAGGAAAGTCCCATCCGGACACGGGACGGAGTCTTCAATCTTGTATCTTCATAGTCCGGGAGTCCGGCCAAGGTCATAGTCCGGCCATCCGGACACCCCCTAATCCAGGACTCCCTCAGGGGGGAGAATCATTTTTTTGCCCGGACGCACTTCCTTGTGTGCGAAGAAGTAGCTGGTGGGTCCCAGCAGTCAAGGGGGTGAATCGTTTTTTTGCCTGGACGCACTTCCTTGCGTGCGAAGGTGTAGCTGGTGGGTCCCAGCAGTCATGGGGGAAACATTTTTTTCGTGAAATACGGTGGCCCATCTGGTGGGTCCCAGCTGTGAGGTGGAGGAATAATGATTTTGCGCGTAATAAGGAGGCACTTCCTTGCGGCCACCGTGGACCCAGTTCTCAGCCTCTCCACGCATAGTACTCTTCCGATGGAAGTCGGTCGTTGACCACATTGGCCACGCTACGCCGAGAGCACCATGGTGGTGGACGACGGCGAGGCCTAGGAAGGGGACGACGTGGAGCCGGGGAAGACACAGCAGTGAATGCCCACGCGAAGAGGAGTACGAGGGTGAGGCTGCCGTGGCCGCAGAATAACAAGGAGTGTGGGTGAGTAGAAGGATGGCCTGGCCAGCGGTGGGAGTAGTAGGGGGCGGTGAGGCCTCCGCGACATCACAGCCGGCCACGGGAGGCAGGAGCACGCGGCATGACTGGCGCTGCTTTGGGCGGCTGGAGCACGAAGACCAGAGGTTGAAGAAGCACTACGGTCATTGGATGGACATCATACGGTCACTGGAGCTAGAGTCGTTCATATTAACTAAGTTGACAAAGCCCTCCATCCCCGTAAACTTAGTAGGCCCACAAGTCAGCCTCCCACCAAGGTGAGTCCCAGCTAGCAAGGGGAGTATTCATTTTTTTGTGCGTAATAAGGAGGCATTTCTGGTGGGTCCGATCTGACAGCGGGGGTAACATTTTTTCACGAAATACAGAGACCCTTCTGGTGGGTCCCAGCTATCAGGTGGAGGAATCATTATTTTGCGCGTAATAAGGAGGCATTTTCCTGTGTGGGCCCCTACTGTCAGCCTCTTCCGATGGTTGTTGTTTGTTGACCATGTTGACCTCACCGCGCCGAGAGCACAAACGCGATGGACGAGGGCGAGGCCCAGGAAGAGAACCACCCAGAGCCGGCGAAGCCACCGCAGCGGATGCCCACGCTGAGGGGAGAACGAGCGCTGACTGGTCAGCTGCGGGGTGAGGCTGACGTCGCCAGAAAATAACAGGATGTGTGGGTGGTTAGAGGGATGGCCTGGCGGCAGCACAGCCAGCCACGGGAGGAGGGAGCAGGCAGTCCCGCTGGCGCTGGTTTGGGCGGATGGAGCAGGAAGATCAGAGATTGAAGAAGCACGGCGGCCGTTGGATGGACATCCAACAGTCACTGCTGTGTGTTGACTAAGTTGACAAAGCCTTGCGTACGCGTCAAAAAAAATTAGGACAGCGTCATCGTCAACCTAGTAGGCCCAGAAGTCAGCCTCCAAATCAGTGGAAAACAGCATACAGCCCATTAGCCATTATTTTCAATAATTTACAGCCCATTTGCTAATTCTTAGGGATATTTGAAGCCCATATTCTTTTTATTAGCATTACAGACCATATATTCTGGGCACTGCTAAAAAATTCAATGAAATTTTGCATATTTCGGTGGGGTCTGAACTCTTTTAATCACGAAATTTCGAGTCACATTAAAAATAGTTTTCAAAAAATTATATCAAAATAAAATTCAAAAAAAATTCTCCGCAAAAAAATGAATGAAATTTAGAATCTTAACTAGCAAGATGCCTGTTCGTTGCACGGAACATGACGATGCATCTGTATGAGTAGTTTATCTTATGGGAGAAAAGATGATATTTTAATGTAATTGCCAGTTGGCTTTGGTTTTTATAAGAGTAGAGAGTAGAGAAATCCTGAAAAAAATTGATATTTTAATGCAATTGCCGGTTGGCTTTGGTTTAAAAATTTACAGCCCATTTCTTACAACTTATAGCCCGTTTTCTGGGGAAGCCCATTTCTTATCCCTCCTCGTCTTGAAAGATTTGCAGCCCATCAGGGCTGAGAAAAGCAAGTAGGCCTTGGTTTTGGTATTCTCCAAAAAAAAGAACTGGGCTAGCCAATTTCAGAAAGAAAAAATATATTAACTGGGCTCGTCATGTGCTTAATAAAAGCGTAAGCGTGGGCTAGACGGGCCACAGCCCCCGCACAGCGCGCAGTTGAGCTCCGTCTCTGAAACTGAAAAACAACTGGGCGAGCTGCTGGGTCCCTGGTGTTATCCGCTCGTTGTGTAATTTTCTCGTTTATTGACTACATTGACAATGGCGTGGAACCTAGTTGTCAAACAATTAGGAGGAAGTATTTTTTGGCTTGTAATAACGAGGCACGTGCTTGTGAAATGCAATGACCCTGGTGGGTCCCTTCTGTCAGCCTCTCCACGTACAGTCATCTCCTGATTCCTCTTGGTTGTTGACCATGTTGACAACGCCAAACGGCGGCGGGCACAGCGAGCTAACCAAGGCGGAGAATGATGGCAAGGCCTCGGGCTGGAACGAACAATAGCCATGGAAGATGCGGTAGTGTAGTGGTAGGTGGAGGGGAGTACGAGGGCAACAACATGCAAGTCAAGCATACAAATGGTACAAAATCCCCAAGGATTAATTGTTCATCAAATTTTTAGACAAAACCCAGATTGAACATGATAGTAACATCTAACCCAACCACTCTTTTTTGCAGTCACAAACAAAATGGATCGGTCTGATCCATAAAATCAACATCCTGTGCAAAAAAATTATTTCAGGATGTCTACAACTTATTGTAAATATAAGCCGAGCATGTTTAGAAGCCCATTTGTCCAGCTGAAACTTCTTTTTTTGCTGTTCAACATGTTCGTCCGTGAGAAATCTCTTGCTATAAAAATTAAGCCTCATGGACAATAGTAACCTCGCGTTCAACAAGAAGAATGTGACAAAGCTTCTGTTTGCCTGGTTGGATGCATATCGTCCCATTGTTATTGTCCTCAAACGAATGTCATGAGAACTGAGAAAATCCTTGTGCTTATTACGCAACGATTGGTTATATGTTTTTCTCCATGTGGTTCTCCCTAAGTAGACATGAAGATTGAAAACAGTTAAGGTCTGAAAAAAGAGTATGTCGAAAGAACAACAGCTGAACAGTTAATTCTAGTACAATATATACGGGCTTTCAATGTGCATGAAATCATCACCTCTATGTATAAATTCTCCAGAGATCGAAAGCATCGCAGCAAGCCAATAATTATGTCCAGATCAAAACTATACATACTGATATATATGATCTTGACAGAATCCAGTAGCATTGATAGGCTATCAATGGACGAACTCTTCATTGAGCATATAACATAATATTAGTACCCAAAGTGTACTCCAAGATGATATAAAACTTATGTGCACAAATGAAAAATGCAGCATATGATTACAAATGTGTAGATGATAATATACGGTACCTGAAAAAGTGAGGAGCCAAACACCAACTCCTTATGATTATTAAACGGGTCACGAATTACACCCAAGGAATCCAGTTTGGGCGCAGAGATGACAGTTATTTCTGAAGGTGTATAAGAATTATGAAGGAGCAACCTTTCAAGTGAACGGGCATCTTCGATGATGAGCTGTTGTCCTTTAAAACAAATTCCAATGCTTTTAAGGTGAGGCGACTTTATTTGGAGACAACTAATACCGATTTCTATTCCCAAAACAATCAGCAAGCACTCCAGGGCAGGGCAATTGGAGTGGATGATGCTGTGCAGTGAGGCCTCCGACAGATAAACCACCACAAGCGAAAGTTTTTTTAGCAGTGGGAGTCGAAGCATTTGTACCAGATCGTCTGGTAGATGGCACCGGGCGAAGGTGGTGGTGTGGAGAGAGGAGGAAACCCGCCAGATGGACAACGTTGGTGTGGGCACGAATTTTTGGTATGTTTGTGGTATGAAACTTTCGTGGTAATGGTAGAACTCAAACTGCTGGAGTTTTCCGAATTTAGGGGATGTCAGCCAAGCGTCCACCTTGCCGGGTATGGACAGCAGGTAGCTTGTCGGGATGCAGAGGCATTGAACGGGGCCCTGCTGGTGAGAAGAGACGATGGCTCTGATGAGATCAAATTCAGGAAGGACAGATATCTGACGACAGTCGAGATTGAGGGGTGCGGTGCGCCATAGAGGGCGCCACCGAGTTGAGAGGACTTGTGTGCGGCAACAATCCTTGGTGGGGAGAAGCGAGATGATCTCCTCAGGGATGACGCCAGGGAGATCGCTGATGCGGTCCATCGGAGATTCTACCGGTTCCTCAAATCCGGGTGGGGGGCTCGCCGCTTCTCCCTGCACTACCGGGTGTAGGATCTACAACCAGCGTCGCCGCTAGCGGGAGCCTCATCTTCTTGGTGCTGGGGCCAGCCGACTCCATTTTCCTTGTGGGCGTCGCGCCGAGCTCACGGGTTTGAGCAGAGTAGCCAGAGGCGAGCCTAGTGGCAGTGCGAGTGGGGAAGGAGGGCTGGGGATTTCTGTAGGAGTGGAAGAAGAGGAGCAGGCATTTTCTGTATGAGTGAGGAAGAAGGTGAGCGGGGTTTTCTGGACAGTGAGGAAGATTGGGGAGCGGGGGGAATTCGGTGGGGAGACGGAAGCGGGAGAGCGAGTTGTTTGTGTTTATAAGGCCCGCTGCACTAACTACTCGCTTTTTCCCAAGAACCGCTCTCTTCTTTTGCGTTGCTGCATTGGAGCTGGCGCATGGGCTTGGCTGACTGGCCATGCATGCAGGATGCATGTGCCCGCCGGCCACTGCATGCACCTGGTTTGTTACTAGGCCTATTTAATAGGGTGGTTATCGAGTAAATTAAGGAGATTTATTTTCTCTGTGTGCATCCACCAAATTAGAGGATGCAGTACTGGATGCAGACACTCACATTAAACTAACATTCAGAAGAACAAAAGTTCAGCATGTCTATGCATCTCAATGATTCACCATACTATAACCAATATACAAAGCTGTGAGAATGTGTGGAAATAAAGAAAATCGGTCGATGCTTCTCTGAGCAAAGGGCCTCCCTGCGCACACATTAATTTCCTGGGCATGCTTGTTTCTTCTCAATGTTGTGAACACTTTGAGCATGTTGGAAACTCCACAGCTAGCTAGCTGCCTCATCTTGCAATTGATGCTGACACATTTGCAGCAAACACATGAGGCAATAGAGATGACTCAACATGGGTCCATATTGTGCAGTTCCCCTGATATCATATTCATTGTCATGAATCTGAAAAGATACAAAAACAGTAGCTATACTTAAATGGTGTTGCAAAACAGTAGCACATATCAATAGCTCGCATGACAAAACACGATCATCTAGATGAAGGGGATACTGACTTGCCTGAGGAAGATTACATATAATTTCATAAGTCCTTGGTTGATTTCCACCTTCAGCTGCACTGCTTGTTTGCTCCTCCACACATGACAGGATCGTTCTGCACTGCATTCAGCAAGTCAACGTACGAATAAGCTAATTTCATCTTGTGGTGATCATTGTACCTAGTTACGAATGTAGGAATACCTGGAGCACCATGAGGTTAGCTGACAGCAGGTAGATGCAGCCATATAAATTTTGTGCGGTGCTATCAAAATTGAGATTTGTATCCCTTCCCGTTATGAGAATTCTTCTTGAAGTTGGTAGAATGTGACGACTTGTTCTTTACATCAAACTTGCCTTTCCCTGAGATTTGTTCTTGTTGTTTTGGGGCTGGTTGGGCTGGAAGTTCTTCTCATGTACCATGTGGGCACTAGAAGCTCCCTCGGCGACCCGAGCACGTGTCTTTTGCTCTCGCCTTCTCCTCAAAATCAAGAGTGCTAATGAGATCCAAAATAGAAAACTCATGTCTCTTGTTTTTCAGAGAAGTAGTAAAATCGTTCCACGAAGGTGGAAGCTTGGCAATGATGGTCCCAGCAACAAATTTGTCTGGCAACACACACTTAAAGTACTCAAGTTCCTTAGAGAGTGATTGTATCTCATGAGTCTGCTGAACAATAGAGCGCTCATCAGTCATCTTGTAGTCACAGAATTGCTCCATGACGTACAACTCGTTGCCAGCGCCCGAGGGCCCAAACGTGGCCTCGAGCGCAGCCCACATGTCTTTGCTGCTGTCAAACGACATATATGAATCCACAATGGAATCGTCAAGAACACTCAGCAGGGCGGCTTTGAAGAGGGTATCCATGTTTTGAAAAGCTTCCTGCTGTGTAGGATTAAGATCGCCCTCAGGCTTACCCTTAGTGGCGTCATAGCAGTACATGATCTGAAACCAATATACTGCTCTTGTGCGCCACCTTTTATATTGCACCCCCTTAAAAGTAGGCGGCTTCAAAAGCGCAGCAAAACCACTCGGTGTAAATTGCCTGTGATCAGGTTTTTGGATTGGATTGTTGAATATATGAGCAATTTAGTATGAGATTTAATCCGAATCAGCAGTAAATAGATCATGACGACAATTGCAAACATCAAAGTAATGATGCGGACTAAACCAGGAGGACAGAATCACATACTGTACAGCGGGAGCAGAACCAATGTGGTTGATGTTGTCACTCATGTCGTTGATGAAGAGGTTACTGAGGTAAGGGAAGAAGGTTGTCGTTGAGGAAGTCGTCGCTGGCAGCAGTCACAGGAGTGTGCTCCCCAAAAACCTGATCGCCCCTCTCCCATACAGGATCACGAAAGGCGGGGTTCGGAGGACTGCTGTCCCTTATTGCGGTGCATGCCGGAAGGAGGGATGGAGAAGAATTGTGTGGCGGCGCTAAGATCTGGAACGGTGTGAAACCATATGATACAGCGGCGGCTAGGGTAGAGCATGTCAGGTCGGTCGTGCGAGTATAATAGTAGGCCTTTGGCCCCCAAACCCCACGTCCAAGTCAACAATAGCTCAAAAAAAGTCAATAATAGCCCCACCAAGGTTTGTCTAAAAAACGGAGTAATTAAGGCGTCCATTAGTCCCTTTAGTATAAATACAATATCATTAATAATGGCCCCACCTTTTGTCTCACAAAGTATGTTGGAGTACAACCGGCTACATGTTTACAATCCGCTTCTCTTCTCTCTCCTCTTCTCTCTCCTTCAACTAAGCACAAATACTATATTTAAATCCTTATAGCCTGCTTATGTCATCTAATTGTAGTACTTGCTCTAAAAGTTACTATCCACTGTGTAGTCTAAAATGTCGGGCGTGCAGCGGACGATGCCCTCGGTCGGCGCGCCGCTTCAATGGCGGAAGCAGTGAGAGGTCGTGTCGCCCTGACTTGCCATCAATGTGGAGCGGCGGGCTCAGCTGGCGCCGGGTGGGAAGCGCGCGCGGGAGGGGGAGGGTTTTTTGTTGGGCCAAGAAGGTGAGAAGCCAACTTGGGATCGGTCTGGACGGGAAATATCATGTGCTCCCATACTCTGCATATGACACTAGTCTATGTTACTACTCCCTCCTTTCCGGTTTATAGAGATGTTTAGAGTAACATGGTAATATGTTATAGTACAAGTTATTCCCCACTATGACCAGCCTTGGCCTCTCCCAGTGCTCCACCATGTATAGCTGCTAAGCCTGCCATGTAGGCATAAAATATGATGTGGCATCAATAAACTAAGCACCTATGCATTGAAGACTTGAGTTACTAAGCCATTTAATGCACTTAGCACCTCATCTAAAGAGCATTAATAGTATAGCCAGCTGCTCGCTATAAGCCAATGCCATGTCATCTACAGCCCATCTTATAGTCAACATGTACAATAGTAGATCAAAAGAGTGTACTACTACTTTTTTGTTCTATGGCCCACCTTTCATTCTCACAAAGTGCCTAGGAGCACGTGCTAGAGCTTGCTCTTCATGAAGAGCCCACTTACCTTCTCTCTCCTCTTCTCTTTCCTCCAACTAAGCAGAAATATACTATAGTTTATTCCTTATAGCCCGCTGACTCGGCTCTATTGTACTTGCTCTAAGCACATCTAAGCACTTACTAGCACCCCCTTGACCGTGGACCTTGACGGTGTACGTCACCTTGTGTCTCATAATTTTCCTCGTCATCATCTGAGTCCTAGAAGATCTCACCCACATCATCATTAGCATGCAGCCGCCTTGATAGACAATGTGCGCAGAAGGAGAAGAGGCGACTGGGGACGCACCGCCACCACGTCGTGGGCACTCCGTATGTGCTCGTGTGCGTGGAGCGTGCGTGTTTTTCCATCGGTGCTAGCTCTAAGGCTGAGGTTGCGATCATATTCATCTCCGACTAGTAGTTGAGCAATGATGGCAAAGAGGTGCTGCAAGAGATGCGTATGCGCCGTTGCGTGCGAGCTTCGTCGTAGCACGACGAACCGGACGTCGCCGCGGATGGCGCACGCCTCCATGCAGCCGAGTGTGTGCACATGCATGTGTTATTCACGTGCATTCTACGGCCGAGCGTGTGTGCATGCACGTCTTGTGTACGTGCGTTGTGTGCTCCATGCTGTGCGCATATGTGCATGAGTTGGATCGGATGGAGTTAGTGCATTGGCTTGTGTACATGCGTGGCTTGTTGCGTGGTTATCAATAATTCAATATAAACTACTCCCTCCATTCCTAAATATAAGTCTTTCTAGCCATTTCAAATAGACTACAACATACAGATGTATGCAGACATATTTTAGAGTGTAGATTCACTCATTTTGTTTCATATGTAGTCCCTTATTGAAATATCTAAAAAGACTTATATTTGGGAACGGAGGGAGTATAAAACATCTTCAACTTAGCATCCTGATGTACTGTTTCTAGTGGTTAGCGAAAAGTTCATGTTCTTTTAGTTGTTTATAGGTGGGCAGGCGGCAAAAAACAGGGGAAAACGCGCAAGGTTCCTTCTAGACGCTCCACCGCGAGGTTCCTTGCTCCTCCTCGGTCGTCGGGAATCTATGCTCTTCAACTCTTTTCTTTTACGTGAGCTTTGTTCATCCTTTTCCCAACACGCGAGACATCTAGCATCAAGGTGCATGTGTCATGCAAGAAAATGGAGATAATCAGATAAGCAGTGCGTAAGTGAGTCATGCGGGGGGGGGGGGACCCTTTTTTGTAAGTGAGTCATGCACTTCAACTACCACTCTATTTTCTTTCATGACACGACCTGGATGCTGGATGTCCCACGTGTCGGCAAAAGGAGGAAGAACCCGACCAAATCTTCGGTTGTTCTCTCGGATTAGACTAGTTGTGCTAACTTAAAAAATTTATTGTGTACTCCCTCCGTTCCAAAATACTTGACTTCCATTTGTCCAAAAATGGATGTACCTATATACTAAAATATGTCTAGATACATATATATTTTGACAAATAGAAGGAATGTATTGTGCAACGGAGGGAGTAGAATGGATGCAAGTTTTTGTATTGGGAAGAAGAGTACATCCATATATTGATAGAGCGTTGGAGTTGGCCTTACAAGTGGGGACCGCAGTTGAGGAAACCGACTATTGGCAAACCCCCACCTCGCTCGCCGTGCGATGGCTGAGTTAGAGAAACGATGAGGTTGAAGAGATTGCTCTAGCACGGACTCCAAGAAATATGGTGTCAGATGGAAGTCGTGCTGGTGGCGTGTGCCGTACTCCTGGACGTGAATGCTTGTTCTGGCCCATGCGACCCTACTACTCCTACTACTTACTATATAGTACTAGTATCCAGGATTCGAGGTGCTAGTTATGTACAATATGGCTACAGTAAAAACACCCGCACGACGCACGAAGCATGTGAAGCTAGTACAAATAGTGTACTACTATTGTTGATTGGCCTCATCCGATAACCTGTTGCAATGCACGTACAATTATGTATTCGGAAAATATTTTTTTGCCTCGTCGCACCACTCACTCACAGAAGCAACTCGAAAGCCATTCATAAATTTAGTAAGTTTATCACAGGCATATCATTTTATTACATACAACAAGTCATCAACCCACATCGACAACGAGGATACATTATAAATACTAAAGTTTTCACGACACAGCAAATAACAAGCAATGAAATGAACTTCAACTCAACCATTCCTCGGCGTTGGAAACGCTTGCTTTGAACCACAAGTGATTCTCTGGGACGGGGCATCTATTGTTGATCTCGAGACCAACGCAGGACTGATCATCCAGGCTGAAGCGGCCTACTATATCAGTACCAAGGTAGGGAACCACGCTAATGTCCAAGGTATAGACACAGCTGCTTCTCATAAATGGTGCTAGTAACATTGTGTCAACAGCAGTTGGATCGCCTTTCACCATTATCGGATAGTTTTGTCCAAGGAAGAGCAAGTTTTCTCCAACACTATCAATTTTGTACCAGGGAGAAGGTGTTGGTGCTAGCACACTAGTATCCATCCCGAATACCATGCAACGGGTGTTGGAATAGGTCCGGAGAGTGCGACCATGGGAGACTACACCTGCTTCCTTAGCAGTAACATCATCAGTGGGTTGTATACACACGAGAAGAGGTGATCCATCGGAATTAGTTGCCATGCACCAAAGAGTATATGGGCGCTGCTCGTGATCATCACCATCGTCATCTCCCCCTTGGTTATAAAAATTTTCAAGTATAGGTGGTGGAATGTTCACAGGACCTTGGAAACACAAGAAGAAGGTTAATTAGTAAAGGGAAACTTGCTAACCCGCATGCATGTGGATGAAACAATTATAATTACGATGGAAGACAAACGTACCGAAATCATAACGATTCCATGCAAAAACAGTGCCATGAGTGGTGGTAGCAAACACAAGGCCCTCGTATTGAATTGCATCACAGTACTCACGCGTGTACAGAAACTGATTTTTGAGCAATGTCCATTGAGTCAAACCAGCAAGGACGGCAACAAGCTTGTCGAAGATAGCAACAAATTCATAGTTGTTGTAATTCCAAGAGTGGTTGGAAACTCGAGAAATTGCTATCTTCCATAGAAGACAGTCACCATGATTGTATTTGAACGTGCGTACAATACCGGTGTGCTCAACCTCTGGGCAGTCTGCTGAGATTTTTGGAAGTGGAACCCGGTCACGAGTGTACACATTCACAAGTTCCCACTCGTAGTTGGACCCAATGTAAACAACCCAATCTCCATTTGCGCCTTCCCAATCCTTGCCCTCAAGCGATGGCATCTTAACATCATACGTATCATTATCAAGCGGCATCAACTTGCACAGGGCAAGGCCTCCGTCGTGATGGCGCCAGTCATCAGGGTCACGGCAAAGAAGATACGGGAGATCAAACCGCTCCTTGACTCTTGGGTTCCTTGTAATGATGTTATTAGTTGAGTCGAGAATGGGCTTGAACAAACCTGCCATGCTAGCCGAGGTGATGACGTCACGCCGATCAATGAGTTCCTCCACCACGTCATCTTTCAGATCGGGGCAAGAATAACGGGGCCGTTTCCGTCCTGTTCCCTCCATGGAGAAGACGATTGAACAATGGCAGAAGAAAGGGTGAAGGGCTGAAGGAAAATGGAGGAGGGAGAGGAAGAGCGTGTGACAGCAGTTTCAAATCGAGAGGGAAAGGCAAAGAGTCGGTGGACGGTTGCCAGTTTGCCACGGTTCACGAAGGGGCGCCCTGGCCTACACGTCGGTTCGGAAATACTCCTACTACTCGCCGTCATCTCACTGATATGTTGGAATGGGACCACATGTCAACGAAACAAGGTGTGTAATTTCTCGTGCAAAATGCGATCTGGCCGCGTTGGCCCGAGGTGCCGCATTAGTTTTTTTTGAAAGTTTGCCACATTAGTTATCGACCTTTATTTTTTTTAACATGCAATCTGAATGGATAGCTCCTGTGGTCATCACACATGAGCGGATATAGTGATGGTTGATTCGCCCGAGCAACTTATTACTGTGGGAATATGGGAGTTCCAGCAGATTCAAGGAACAGAGAAATGATGGTTGCTCCATCCGAGCAACTTACTGTGGCGAAGGTGGGGCTCTGTGGACTGCTCACTAGTCATTACTACTGCGGCGCAACGACCGGGGTGAATCTTTGCCTGAAGTTGTGTTGTGCACTCAATATTGCTGCATGGCAGGTGGAGCCGGATGAAGGATGTCCAACATGTCGGCGAAACGAAGTTGAATTGTTTCTGGCATTGCTATCAATCCTTCAGGATTTGTTTATATGTACGCATCATTTTGATGAAATTGTACTGTGATGCTATGAAGGTTTCAACTCTGGTTCCCGCAGGAAAAAAAAGGTTTCAACTTAGGATTCATGTGTCTTGCCTCGAGATTATCTCGTTACAACATTCCATCAAATACAAATGAAACTATCATGGCTAATGCATCTCAATGGTTCGCAGATCTGCGCCAATATTCACATCACAACTAAAGACAAAGTTGTGAGAAGGTGTACAAATAAAGAAAAAAAATATAATTGATCGATGTTGTTCGTAGGCATGGCTCCATTTCCTTGGCACAGTGTTCATTGCTTGGCAGCTAGTTTCACCCAGCTCTGTAGCCAAAAAAGAGGTGTATGAAGGACACCACAATCCGACCATTTTGTGCAGCTCCACTAAAATCGGGCAGACCATCCTTGTTTGCAAAGATATCCAGTCAGTGTGATTACAATAATAGTGGAACTAGATGATGAAACATAACACACATAAATAGAAGCCGATCACCTCTGCGATCTCTCTTTAGGACTAACTTCTTGTTGGAGAAGATTAGGCACAGAGTTGGATGAGGAGGATAGCAAAACCAATCTCCCTTTCTGCAGTCCCATAGAAATGTAAAAACGTTGTCCATGTGACATTTTGGCGGAACTGCACAAAACACTCTTCAGAAAAGTGATTTGTGCAGTTCACCAAAAGGTCGCAATAGCAACGAGGTGAAAATGGATAGCCCTGTTTGCAAAAGGAGGTCGAAAGGAAACAATTACTGCCCAATAACACGAGTTGAAGACACATACGTCGACAAAAAAGAAGCATGTTCCATATAAAAAGGGAAAGATAGCACATGGTGGTTTATCAAAAATGGTTTGAGGACGAGATTGCAAGATGGAAAGTACGCCGGCCGAGATATGATTTAAGCAAAAAACTAAAGAAGATCCACATGCAGCAACGTGGGAAGATGGGAAGTGGAGCAAGGCTTAAGGAAGTTGTACCTGAGGGTCGTCGGGATGTTACTAGGAGGGCGTCGGCGGCCGGGATCTGCCCATACTACAGCAGCGAGCAAGTGGCGAAGGCCCTACCACGCCGGAGCTTGGTCAGAGAGAACGGCGGGTACCGCAGATCGGGACGAGCTGCCTCAACGCCATCGAACGGAGAGATGATGCACATCCTTCGTTTCCGCCGGCGGACGGGATGCGGCCGAATCACTGACAACCGCTGAGAGAGAGAGAGAGGCCAGGGCGGCCTTGTGTGAGATGGTATAATGAGAGACAAACCCATTTTTCCATTTTCCCCACGGCAATCGTTTTATATTCTAGGCGTGGTACCCGACCCTCCTTTGAGTAAACAACCGCTACACGCATCAAATTATCATGTGGGCTGCCTTTTCGTATAGAAACGAACTCCACCGTGTACCCGCGCGGGTGTGGCCGGGAACAAGACGTGAGTACGTGCGTCCTGTGTGCACTTCTTCTTTAGGTGCAGGTACGTACGTGGGTGGGTGTGAGAGAGATGGTTTGTGTGAAACAGAGGCAATGTGTTGATGATATCTCAATCGGAAAAACGTAACATATGCAATGTGTGTGAAATGGAGTCATGGACGTGAGATATCAATAGAATTGAAAACAGATATGAAGTGTGTGGCTACGCGATCAATAAAGAGTGCCATCAAATTTGTGTTTGCCCACGTCAAAGATACAGGGCGGCTGGCCTAGTCGTATTTGAGAGGGCAGAGGTGCAGTTCTTCTCCGTGGCATGGATACCTACCTACAACGTTCGACTATCGGTGTGTGTGGGGGGGTAGAGACCGGTTGACTAGTATATGTGTGGGGAAGGAGAGAGACCTAGCTATGTATTGAGGGAGATCGATCGACATCCATGGATATGTGTAGCAGAGGAATAAGGTTGGGAAAAAGACAAAGGTAGAGCGTCAGAGGGTTGGTGGTGGAGTGGCGTCTCACAAATGGTGGGAGTGGCCTGCTAGACAAATGGAGGGTATGAGTGCAATATCAATAAGAGAGGGCGGGGGATGTCTGTCTGTCTATGCACGTGCGTGTGAGAGACGGGTCGGGAGGTATTCAAGGATGATGAGGGGAGAAGATATGGTTGTGGTAAGCATGCGTAACTACACAGGAATATCAACCGTCGTGTGTCCGAGAAAAGGAGAGACATAACTAGCGAGGTAAGTTTATCGGTGCTTGGTGAAAACGAATTATAGTCGACCTGGCTATATGTAGGGAGATCAGTTCATATACACGCCTGCATGTGTTAGAAGCAAATAAGGTCCGGAGAGGCAGACAAGGGGAGAGGGTGTGTCTAGGAGGTGGTGCGAGAGGCCTACCATGTCGAGGGGGGAGGAGTGTGCGAGCATGTGATTAATGGAAAGAGGGGCGGGAGTGTGCACCTACGTGGAATCGTATTGGACATATGAGGGCATGGACGGTGAGAAGAGAAGAGGGGAAGTATATATGTGTTTGTTGTAGGCACACTTGGCTAGAGAGGTATATCGACCGGTGTGTGCCAGAAAGAAGGAGCCGGGGGCCTACACACACCACCGGTGGACGACCTAAAGAGAAATAATGAACGTGCACGATGGAGGGGACGTTAAGGGTGTGTGAGGGGGGCGGACGTGTGCATGCACGATAGAAAGTTAGCGCTAGCTAGCTACAAATAGAAGAGGATCCTGAAGGTGTAAAAGATGAACAAAGATCATAATTCATTATAAAAAAGTGGATACGGATACTTGAAGAAGATATGATAATGTAGAACATTGATTATAATTTGGGCTAATGTGTCGCTTTTGCAACTCAGGTCTAAATACTTGTCATAATCTAGGGGGCGGGCACTATACTTTGTGTGATAAACACGGTGTACGTATGGAACATGGTTTAGATTATGAATATATAGTTAGTACATCAAATGTACTATTATTTGGAATCAACATCAAATGTATTCAAAAAATAGAATTCGAGTTCATGTAGTACACATAGTTCATATCTATCTCTATAGTAATCATGTGGTGTGTTATTAAGGTAATACACGAATGATGGTTGAAGTTGGCAACAATCATGATTGTAGATTCTTATTGAAATAGAGAAACGAATTCAAATTTAGTTCGAATTGCAGCGGTAGTATAGACATTTCGAATGCACTAAAATGTTGGTATGAGTAGGTTACATGCATTATACAGCAAGCTAAAAAATTTAATCGGACATAACATGGATTCATACTCCCTCCTTCCATCTATATAGGGCGTAATGAGATTTTTAAGACCGCCTTTGACTATTGACAAGATTAATAGTACATGACATGCACAATGTGAAAATTATATCATTGAAAGAACCTTTCATAGACGAAGTTAACGGTGTGCTTTGTGTAAGTTGCATGTAATATATCATTGCTCTAATATTTGGTCAAAGTTAGCATCGAAAAACGCATTAGGCCCTATATAGATGGAAGGAGGGAGTAGCTTTGAATAGCATTTGTATAGTAAAATGGGGCAAGACTCTCTCTTTGTGAGGTGTGAATAGTTTTATTTTTTTTGTTTTCTTTTTGGTTGAGGAAAGTGCGACTTGATTTGGTATGTACAAGTACAATATTACTACACTTTAGGCTTGTCCCTAAAATTCAACCCGCGTCTTGTTATATCCCGAAAATTCAGATATCGTGCTCCCAAAACTGGCGCCTTCACAACCCGCGCCTTGCTATCTCGAAACTACAACGCGCGCGAAAACTCCCTCCAGCTGCCAAATCCCGACACGTGAAATCCCCCTTCTAACCCTGAGCCGAAAGGGCCGCTAGTTCAAATCGGTGGGGGGGTACCTTTGTAACACACCCTACATTTTGGACAAGCGCGTCCCTAAGTCATGCTTCACCCCCTCCCATAGCCCCCTTTTCGCCATTCGAAATCCCAGGCCGCCATAACCTCTCCGCTCCAGCCGCGAAACCCCACCCTCCTCCGTCCGCCATGTTACCGCTGCCCAGCCGGAGCCTCTTCCCCAACGACGTCGTCCACCGCAATAGCTCGACGTCCCTCGTCCACCTCCCCGGATGAGGATCTGTCGTCCATCTCGCCGTCCCTCCGGTTCAGCCGCCCCATCCTCCACCTCCAAGGAGCTGCTCCGACGATCGCCTCGTCTATTGCGGCTGCTCCATCCCCATAGCGCCGCCTTAACCTGCTCCACCGGAACCGCAGCATCCTCACCGACTCCTCGGACGAAGCCGAGGCCTACTCCGCACCACCAAAGAGGTTGTACACTCATCGCATCGCACCTTCTCCTTAACTCGACCTCCCGGCGTCGACGGTGCTCCATCCCGCACCCCCATGGAGCGGCTACCTTGAAGCCGGCGCCGCGGGCGACATCTCCATGGCGGCTCTCCCCCAGTGCGAGACCCTTCAGCAGCGACGTCCATACTAGCCGGATCTGCTGCTACTGCTCCAGCTCTCGCTCGCTCGCTCGCGCTGCTGCTGCTGCTCTGGCTCTCACTCGATCGATCGCTCGCCCAGCTGCTGTTGCTGCTCTCCCCCTCGCTCGTGCTGCTGCTCGGCTCTGATTAAGCCACATTTCAGTCAACTGAATCGACTTTTGTGTCAGTCAATTTTCAGGGGTTGGGGGGGCTCGCCGGAGTTAAGGAAGAACCACACGCAGCGGGGACGGGGGCTCGCCGGAGAGGTACCCCACTATCTATCTTAGGGTTCAGGGTGGGGCCGGGGGGGCTAGAGGGCTGGTCGGGGCGCAGTGGCGAGTTGTTTTGGGGCGGCGAGGCGGCGCTGGGGCCGGTGGTTCGGGCGGTGGTGGCAGGTGGCTCAGGGGGTGCAAGTTGAAGATGAACTACATGCCCTCCCTAAACTACATGTCAAGTGCCTCTCTGCTACCATTGCGTTCAGTTTCGACAGTAGCATTCAGATTCCCCAGTAAATTTCAGTTTTGACAGTTAAGTTCAGAGTCAACAGTTTTTACCTCATCTGTTGTAGTCAGGTGGTTTTTGGTGATGTTAATTTTACATCCATTTTACATCATCTATTGGAGATGCTATTAGAATCCCACTTGAGATTGACGATGTTTGTCTTGTGCTGCTTTAGCCTTGACATCTTACGGCTCACCGAAGCTGCTCCAATGACAGGACGATCCATCACAACAGAGCAGTGCTCTGGACGCCGTCTACAGATTCCTCAAATCTTCCTCCACACCTCCGACAGCCACCTCTGCCTCAACTGCTTCAGCGACCAACCCAATGATGCTGAGGTCGACACGGCTACGGCAAAGAGGTTGTACACTTGTTGCATCACTTATTACTATACATTCACGTCGATCCATTAGGGCTATTTTGGTTCAACGGAAAAACATAGCAATAGGGAATTTTCCAATGGCACTCTACTATTCAATTATTCATGCATTTTGTTGAAAGGAATAAAGCAAAACATCCACCTGGACCTACTTTTCAAAATCCTATGCATGAAAACAAGACCAAGTGCATTAGTGCCAGAATAACATTCTAATTGTACACGCTTTCATATGGTTTCTCTTTATTTTGGCCATGTTTCTTTGCATTCCTCTACTCTTCCAATTCCTGTAAACCAAACACCCAAGTTGACAGAAATCCTGTGTTTACAAATGCTCTGTTTACCATGTGCATTTTCCTATCCTATTCCGGTGTTTTTCCTATCCCTGCGTTTTAAGAATCATGCAAGCCAAATGAGCCCTTACAGAATTACTTCAGTTACAGGTACGTGTCGAAGGGAACTTTGTGTGGTTTGTCCTGCTCCTGCCGCGACGCCGTCCACCTCACCTGAGCTGCTCCATCGACTAAAGCATCCACCAAACCAAACATCATGACTCATGACCGTCTTTCGCTGCCTCAGATCTCCTTCCCTGCAGCCGGCACCCACCGCAACGGCATCACCATCATCGACTCAGCAGATAAACCTGAGGAGTACACGGGTCCACAAGAGAGGTCGCACTCTTTTGTTTCTGCTTATGTTATGCATTGCTTAAACTTACCTGCTACTTTATCGTCCTGTTCAGCTCTTGGACTCCCAAGTCAGGTCCAAATTAATGTTCAAACTTGAGTTCTAAATTAGTTGTGGGGCACATATCGAGGCAGCAATGAATAGTATGTCTGTCTAATATCTGGTTCACCTAGGGTATGCCTATGTTGTTCATCTTGGGTGGGAAACAAATAGTAAAGCACTCATCATCTGTCTTTTTATTAATTTAAAGCAATCATCAGCCTGCTATCATTATTTTTGGATCCATCCACTGGTTGTTACCATCACTCTAAATTTCTGCATGCTCTCCTTACATAATCTCACCATATTTTTTCGTATGCATGTCAGATATTGTACACAGTCATACTGAACATGTAGAGAAAAAGAGAATAGTTTTGTGTGGCAATACAATGTTATGCAGACATCGCTCCATGGTGGGTTCAATGGAAAACCCTCCCCACCCCTCTCCAGATTGTAATCCAGAGGAAGATATCTGTTCTGAGGCGGATTTAGACGCCGCTGACCACTCCTATTTACCCCGCAAGGTGTTTGCTCTACCTTGGCATGATGATGTTAGTCATATCATGCATATGTTGCCTTGCAGTGCCTACTTTTGACATCATATATGTCATCTGCTTAGTTTAGACATGTTCTGTAATGCCACCTGTTTAGTTTCTATATCATATATGGGAATTATGCAGTCTCATGTCTTTTAGCCAGCCATAATATATGTGAAATGTGCAATGCCATCCTATTTAACTAGGAATCATATATTTGAATGATATCCTGCCCATCCTTTTCTTCATTACATTTCCATTTGTCGACAATGTTTGTGCATAAACTACTCTTCCTGTGAATCAGCCATTTGGGTGGGAGATGGAAAAATCTGGAGTGAAAACAAGGCCTTCAGAGCAGACAGTACTACCTGTCGAAGCATATCTCTTGTTCGATCCCGATAGCTCCTCAGAGATGGATTCAGAGACAGATGACTAGTCCTATTCCCCCACTGAGGTGTATGCTCTAACTTGGCACGGTTATACTGCTCATGTCATGCATACGATGTCTTGCATTGCATAGTTTAGACATCATATACACAATATTCAACACCATGTTCTTAGTTCAGACATCATATCGAATGCCCTCTGTTTAGCATATAAATCACATATGTGAATTAAATGATGTGATCCTGATTACTTAGATAACATGTAGGTGAATTATGTCATGCGATCATGTTTAGTTATTCATCATATCTTTGAATTATGTTATGCTATGCTATCCAGTTTAGATAGACATCATATATGTGAAATTATGTCATGCTATCCGTTTTAGTTAAACAATATACATGTCAACTATTCCATGCCCTCTTTTTTCCACACTATCTATTGCATCTGTCTCTCATACAATGTCTGTACATTCAACTATGTTTCATGTTTATCAGCCATTTGAATTGGAGCGAGTGATGCCAGTATCTAGCGGAATAAAAACATGGTCTTCAAATAAAGCAGTGCTACCTCTTGGTGGAGATAGCACCCCGGTTGTACATGCACAAGAACCAGCCCTACCACACATAAGCCAAACTCTCACAGATTGTACCCCTACTGCGATGGACAGAGAACCAGCTTCACCCAATCTAACCCCAACCCTAGCCGATAGTAACCCAGTTCCTGTTGACACAGCACCATCTCCACCACAGAGCTCCCAAACAAGAGCAGTTAGTAAGGCAGCTCCAGTGCCCAAAGGGCCAGTACTATCATGGCGAACCCCAACTCCACCAGTTAGTAGGCCTATTCATGTGGAGGAAGCACAACCAGCTAGTCGTAGTTTAGCATCTATCGAATTTGATGTTGTTAAATCGTATGTGCGTATCTTCCCATCTTGGAAATATTATACTGAAGATGAAGGAAAATGCCAGTTGCAGGTGTTTGTCCAGGAGTTATGTGTAAGTAATGTTATTCATGGCAATTACTTTGCTTCGTCCCATACATCCTACCTCCATGATGGTTATAATACAACAAATTTTCCCATTTTTCTCTATAGAGAAGGACCGATTTGGAAACTCGGGATGAGGTAACCTATGCTAATACCTCTGCTATCTTCAAGAATGCTTGGTGGCAGTATCGGAATTACCTAAAGAAAACGTACTTCACCGGCAAAGAAATTCATCAAATTCCCTTACTTTCTCGAGACACATTTACTTGACGATGACTGGGAACGCCTTGTTCTGTACTGGTCCCTATCCAAGAATGTGGTAAGGTCTATGAGCTCATTTTCTATTTTTAAGTATTATATTATTGCGTCTTACTGTACTCTGTTCATGTAGAACAAGTGCCTAAACCTAAAGAACAATTGTTCCAATTTAAGATTCCATTGCTATCATAGTTCAAAAAAGCGCTAGGCGTTAATTGTGCGTTTTGCCACCGCCTTGCGCTTTACTGACCAAACCGCATGCTTATGCGCAGTTATGCACAGATTAAGCGTAGTTATGCGCAATGCATTTTGCCAACGCCTAGAGCCTAGGCGCGCTTAAGCGCTCGCTTAGGCGCGCCTTTTTTTAACTATGATTGCTTTGCTCTTGTATCACTGTATTTACTGATACAAACTTATTTTTAAATTGAAGGATCCAATCGAAACTCCAATGGAACAACAGGTATGTTCACGCATGTTTCTTTAACAGGTTTGCTCTTATCAATAGCTCTTTTGATTTCAATTTCAATTGTGTATACAGTTGACTTTCATATCATGCACATTACTAGCATCACAACAGAGCCAATAGTGTTGTTGTACATGTAGACCCGTGGTACCCATCTGAAATCTTGTTGTGCCGTGTAGTTTCCCATGCTTTGTATTCTTTCACCGCTGCTTTTTCTTGAACTGATATGATTTGAACCGTGTCTCTATTTTGATTTGGCAAGACAGTGCAGTGACCATAGGACATAGATATATGTTTGTTTGATGCTTTTATTATGTACTAGTACTTGGCAATAGAAGACTTGGTAGTTTAATCATGTCCACCTTGCTAATGAACTGGTTCACCGAAATGAGTTTCATATACTAGTATGCTAAACTTGCTATGTGTCTGCTTGTTTCTTCTTTTAGAATGCTGATAGAATATTGGGGAAGAGTGCCTTATTAAGAAATGCTAAAGGAAGTAATGCAGATAAGGTTCAGGATAGTGACACATCCTTGTTGGTCTCCAACAAAGCTGATAAAACAGCTAAGGAAGACTATCTTGAAGACAGCGAGACAACCCCAAAGTCTTGTCTTGGTTTAGTGTTCGAGTTACTGGCCACTACCGCTTGCACAAGCTATTCAAACTCACTGTCTAAATCAGTTCGGTTTCTTGAGTCTCAACTACAAGCTGAAAGACATCGATCAGCTGTGCTGCGACAAGAAGCGGAAGGACTGCGGAAGTCCCTGGAGCATTCAGATGCATACTTTCTGGTGCAACAGCAAGCGTTGGAGGATTTTCACGCCAAACAGGACAAAGCTAATCAGCTTGCTAAGCTTATTGCCAGCATGGTGGATACCCAGGATAACGTTTCTTGAGCTCTTCTGAAGTTGTTTCAGTTATGCTCTTGTTTTGCTGCCGCGTTTATTTGCACTGGTGGCCAATTTTGACGGCCAGTGTATGTAATATGTTGCTTTGTTCCCTATATTTGCACTGGTGGCGAACTTTGATGCCCAATGGATGTAATATGTGTAATAGCGGTAATAGGCTAGCGTTAATTGCTTGCTTATTTATTTCCTTATTGTCTTGTTTAGTTGTTTGCTTGTATTCACTGCAGTTCTTTTTCTGTGTTTTTCTAGTGGCCACAATAGCCTATTTTTGGTAACTAGGCCAAAATAATCATGGCAACACATGGACTGTTGTAACCATGGGCCTCCTGCAGGCCGTATGATCCATGGGCCTTCTTCCGGCCGTAGGATCCATTGGCCTTCTATACGGGCTGTAGGATCCATTAGCCTTCTATACGGGCCTTAGGGTCCATGGGCCTTATACGGGCCGTAGGGTCCATGGGCCTTCTATGGGTCGTACGACCCATGGGCCTTCTACGGGTCATAGATCCATGGGCCTCATACGGGCCGTAGATCCATGGGCCTTCTACGGGGCGTATCATCATTTCGCCAATCATGGGTCGTACACTTCGTGGACCATAACGGGCCGTTAATAGACTGTATTTGATAACTTTATGAAAACAGCCCAACGGTTTTTTTTACATGAAAACGGCCCAGCGTATTAACGGTCCGCAAACGGGCCGACTATAACGACGGGCTGAATTTGGCCCACAAGTAGAAAATGACAGTAACGGGTCGTATGTAACCGAATGCTGCAAATGAGCCCAAGAATCAATGGGCCCTGAGAAGGCTGAAAGATAACTTGGGCTGAAAACGACCCAATAGAATAATGGGTCGTTAATGGGTATAAAGTGATACACTGTTCATTACGGGCTAGTTTCACCACGGGCTGTTAATGGGCCAAGAGTTACAAAGGGCCTCATATGGGCCGAAAGAAGTCATGGGCCACACATGGGCCGCAAGTTAAAACGGGCTAGAATCATATTGGATGGCCCAGATGACGCTACAGGGCCTAATTCAGATAGGGCGTAACGGGCTCTGGGTTAGCGGGCTGTAAATGGGCTATATGCGAACATGCCGTTAACAGGCTTTCCGTGGGCCGGCCTGCCACCTTTTGACCAAGTTAAACGGGCTGGCCTTTTCACAGGAATGTGCCTCTGTTGGGCCGTGCCACGTGTCGCCGTATCATAGGCGCCTTTGGTCCAATGAGCGGATGACATCTGTCCCAACGGTGAGGCGACACGTGTTTCCTCCAGCCAATGATGATTTTACCCGTGGAAAATCCCCATTGGTCGGGGCTGTTAACGGGTTATCGGATCCAAAAACCAACCCGATAGCTTAACAGCGTTCCGTTATGGTGGATGCCACGTGTCGGTCACTCTTGACGAAAGCACTTCAGTGACGCGCGATTTATCGTCATGGAAGCGGACACTTCCATGATGATAATTTTGGTAGTGTCATGGAACACTTCTACGACAGCACGGGTATGACTATCTTGATTCTGTCATAAAATTGTCATGGATGTACATGCATGACAAAAAACGCGACCTACTGTGACAAACACGTATCATCACGGAAGTGTATTTTTTTGTAGTGCAAAGGTTTGATAACTAAACAGGACAATAGGTACTACCTCATCTACTTCCCAAAACCCACATATTAATCAGATCCTAACCATGCAATTGTTTGAGGATTGATCTAATGCAATAAAACTGGGTAGTAAAGAGGTATGGTCAAAGTGTTACTTGCCTTGCTGATGATTCGTGAAAACTAGAGACTCGTAGTAGCACGCTTCGCACTCCGGGTACTCTATCGCAAACAAACAAGCATACAATAAGCACTCAACTATAAGCACGGGTAAAACTCAAATAAGAGATCTTAAGCAGAAAGTTCAACTTAAGAACTCCGATTTGCAAAAAGAATCAAACCGAACGGAACAGCGAAACTCAAATTGCGGAAGAAACAAGCTTCGTTTACTAATCTGGAGGGCAAAAAGACCTATTTAGAAGCCGATTTTGATGTGTCAAATATTGAACAAGCTTCTGCAACTATTTAGATGCAGCTCGTCGCTAGCTTTAATTTGAGTACTTACGGAGCCAAAACGGACTTTGTATGAAAAAGATATGCATGTTTTACTGAACACTGTGCAAAACAGATTCCAATCCGGATTCAGGTACGAGATTGAGTCTAGGTAGATCTGAATTTTGTGGGTTTTTTTCTTCTCTTTTTTTTCTCACACTTTTTTCTTTTTCTTTCTCTCTTTTTTTCCTTTTTTTCTTTCCTTTTTTCTGTTTTTTTTCTCTATCTTTTTTACTCCCTTTTTCCAAGACAAACTAGATAAGATGCAGATTGGATCAGGCGAAGATGTGCATGACCTCAACTATGATTATGACAATGAAAACAGTGCATAGCACGTGATGGAAATTGATGGATGGGATGGTGGACAGCGGAAGGGATAATGATGTAGCGGCTACGTGACTAATGTGAACAGAGCTCGAAACTCTAGAGGAAATAGACACTAAGACCAGCAACTCGACACGGCGATGCAACTGATAATTGAATAATGCAAACAATGAAAAGAAAATTGCAAAGGCTCAGACTGGTTAGGACAAAGGATGAATAGATCTAACTTTTTTGTGGCTTTTTCTTAGACAATATGTAAGAAAATAAATGGAATCTAGGGATAACTGGAAATTCTCACCGAGCAACCTGAAAACCGATACCACTTGATAGAGGCGGAGGTGTCCCGATCTTTCGGTGAGATGATAACTATCGATTTGGTGGAGTCGACTTTGACGATCCAACTACAAACGTGCACGACATTGCACCTTAGCAATCGCTAAACCAATCTCCTAAGGTTACTGACGATGCCGGAAGCACGATCAGCCTGACCATGAAGGTCTATTCCTGCAAGCAATCGAAGAACAAGCAAGAATATGATAAAGCAATTTTAATATTGCGAATATGGATGAAGTATTGATAATGGTGGGGATCTGAAAGTGGTCTTGGTCTGGTCGTTGTACACAAACGAAGTACACGAAGTTGCGTTGGCTAACTTTTAACTAAACAAATCCCAAGGAAAAAGCTACTAGATGGATCTACTTATATAGGAGCAAGGGGTGGTAGCCAAGGAGGTGGGAGGACGTCCCAAGGCAGCCTAAAACTAACCCTATGTCGTACAAGGCTCATGGGCCCAAGTGGAGGTGATGCAACACCTTTGGACTTGTAGTTTGACTCGGATTCTGCTGCAGCATCAGATTGTTTCGTCGATAAATCAACACTTCGTATGGATTTTAAGGTGATTCCAATTGGGTTGGAAAGTGCACGAAATCTACTTTCCAAAAAAATCAGCCAATTTGGAGTCCATATGAAAGAGTTCTTGGCGTTTTGAGTCAGGTATGTCTGTGCAGCCCGAATCTGAATCCAGAACATGAGAGACTTGGTCTCTATCTTCTCTTGACCCAAAAGTGACATGAGAGGACTTTTTGAACAGCACATAAACATATCTTTTCCTCTTATCTTCATGTGTGGATTGTATGAATGTCCCATACACCTGCAATTACACATGACACAAAAGTTTGTGAAGTATTTTTGTCCTGGATGACATAAATAATTATTGCATAGTTTGCATCAGAAATCACCTCACAAATATACATGTATGCAATATTTTTGGTCGTATCCAAGGTAGTCATGTCCTCATCATCCTCCCCTTCTTGAAAACAAAGCCGTCCTCGGCATTGCTTAATCTGAAATGTGGCTAACAAAAGACAGAATGTGTACATGTTGTATATTTATATGTCATCCATTTTTACTTCCCTTGGTTTTTGCATATATGGCACATGTATACATGAGTAACCTTCATAGTTCATAAAATCTAAAGCCAAAATATCATCACAAGAAGTACAAGGCATGAAAATATTGCAACTTAGTTTGCACATATAAGCGAAGCTCTTATTCGTTTCAAAAGGTTGACAATGTTCATCATGAAACCATCCTAACATTGGTGAATAAACCTTACTTGCATCAAATTTACATGCTATAACATGCTTAAATAAGCAAACATGCAATAAGTCATTAGTCACAGAATCATCACCAAGATTAGAGGTCATATCAAAATGATTAAACATTCGTTCTTTTGCATCAACAGTTAATTTTATGGGTGCCCTCAAAATTGTTGGTATTTTAGTTGTTTGGTCATATGACACATTCATGACAGTAACACAATTCTCTAAAATAGGTGGTGTGCCAAAATCAATAGGTAACTCAACACATGATGTATTCAAGTTAACTAGGCATGCATCATTCTCATGTGAAAGTGGAAAATCTGTACCTTTGTCATTACCTCTTATGATCAACTCAGATGATGTAGGCACTCTCAGTGGTGATGTGTCACATGGTGGAGATGATGTAGTCCTTGCAACAACGGATGCGGTTGTCATAGTACGCCTAGCAGTTGAAGAAACATCTGTATCAACACTTGGAATGTGCACCATGCGCTTGTTCTCTTTGTGGGCAACACATCGTTTTATTTTCTGTTCAGCTTTGCAAGCAAGACGAAATAAATGGTCCATAGGATAACACTCTTCATGAATTAGTATCTCTTGAATATCACGGTTTAATCCTCCCCAAAATCTATCCATAAAATCGTCTTCACTTTCTTCTAAAAATGAGTGCAACAATGCAGTTTGTAAATCATCATAATATTTTGTTACCGTGTCACTGCCTTGTTTTAAATGTTGTAGTTTTTTAATCATGCCACGAGTATAATAAACATCAACTAATCTATCTCTCATGACAAGTTTTAAATCATCCCAAGTAGTAGGTATAAAATCAGGGTTTAACCGACAATATTCACTCCACCAAACTAAATCAAAGCTACTGAAAGTACTAACCACAGCTTGAAATTTTCCACGCTCATCAAAATTATGGGAAGCAAATATAGCATTTATTTCGTACTCCCATTAAATATATAAGTCAGGCCTAAAACGACCAATAAATGGTGGCATGAAAACATTAACCTGAATATGTGCATTCTGATGTTGTTGCTCCTCTTGTGACGGTTGTTGTATTTTCTTAGGTGGTGGAAAATCACCCATGATCGATGAAGCCCAAGAACTAACAACTCCGGAACCTGCCATAGTTAGTAAAAAAGAAACAAAATCCGATAATAATGTTCCTATGAACTACTAGGATGTGGTGGTAAAATGCTCACAGTGTAGCAAATATCAATATCTTACTAATTCTTACCATGCAGCAGGTGGTGACAGGCAACCAGCGGTGTCAAATAACTCCGAAGATTGAGTAAAGCGATTGCTAGGGGAACAGGCATATACACGGTGTAGAAATATGTGGAGCTTGGAAGGCTTAAATATTTTGTAGCAAAAGATTAGCAATAATCAATTCAAAGATGCAATGTTAAATAAACCCTCAATGACGGTACTATGTTGGTCCTAGGCTAGACCGGACTAGAGATGCGAGCCTAGAACACTAATGAGGTCACGACATAGCACAACTAGCATCAATAAAGGATATGAAGTAGCTCTAGACAGCAAGATAAAAGTGAAGATCACAATATCAGTAAAGATAATGATGTGAAACAACTGTCAAGCAGGATATACAAAAACTTTCTCTCCAACTTTCCTCCGAAAATTTTTGTGCCAATTTTCTGATAATTGTTCTCAAGAATGACACTAACTCAAGCTTTTCAATGCAAAAAGAATCACTCAATTCTGAGTTGATATGAGGAGTCAAAAAATTCTAAAACTGGTCTGAAAAACTGGAACAAGCTGTGTTCACGAACTTCGGAGGGCAAAAGACCTATTTATAAGCCGATTTTGATGCGTCAAATATTGAACAAGCCTCTGCAACTATATAGATGCGGCTCGTTGCTAGATTTAATTTGAGTACTTATGGAGCCAAAAAGGACTTTGTATGAAAAAGATATGTCTGTTTTACTGAACACTGTACAAAACAGATTCCAATCCGAATTCAGGTACTAGATTGAGTCTAGATAGTTCTGAATTTTGTGTTTTTTTCTCTCTTTTTTCTCACAGTTTTTTCTTTTTCTTTCTCTCTTTTTTTTCTTTTTTTTCTTTCCTTTTTTCTCTCTTTTTTCTCTATCTTTTTTTCTCCCTCTTTCCAAGACAAACTAGATAAGATGCAGATTGGATCAGGCGAAGATGTGAATGACCTCAACTATGATTATGACAATGAACAGTGCATAGCACGTGGTGGAAATTGATGGATGGGATGATAGATAGCGGAAGGGATAATGATGCAGCGGCGGTGTGACTAATGTGAACAGAACTCGAAACTCTAAAGGAAATAGACACTAAGACCAGTAACTCGACACGGCGATGCAACTGATAATTCAATAATGCAAACAATGAAAAGAAAATTGCAAAGGCTCAGATTGTCTTGGACAAAGGATGAATAGATCTAACTTTTTTTGTGGCTTTTTCTTGGACAATACGTAAGAAAATAAATGGAATCTAGGGATAACTGGAAATTCTCACCGAGCAACCTGAAAACCGATACCACTTGATAGAGGCAGAGGTGTCCCGATCTTTCGATGAGAATAACTATCGATTTGGTGGAGTCGACTTTGACGATCCGACTACAAACATGCACAACGTTGCGCCTTAGCAATCGCTAAACCAATCTCTTGAGGTTACTGACGATGCCGGAAGCACGATCAGCCTGACCACGAATGTCTATTCCTGCAAGCAATCAAAGAACAAGCAAGAATATGATAAAGCAATCTAAATATTGCGAATATGGATGAAGTATTGATAATGGTGGGGATCCGAAAGTGGTCTTGGTCTGGTCATTAGACACAAACAAAGTACACGAAGTTGCGTTGGCTAACTTTTAACTAAACAAATCCCAAGGAAAAAGCTACTAGATGGATCTACTTATATAGGAGCAAGGGTTAGCAGCCAAGGAGGTGGGAGGACGTCCCAAGTCAGCCTAACACTACTAGGGAAAAGCCTAGCAGCAGCGCGGGTTTTAGGCCTATCAGCAGCGCGGGTACCCGCGCTACCAATAAGGCGCTACAGCTAATAGTTAGTAATAGCGTGGGTTGAACCCGCGCTACTACTAACAAAGTTAGTAGTAGCGTGTGCCACCCACGCTACTGCTATTTAGTACCCGCGCCACTACTAACAAAATAGTAACAGCGTGTCCATACTACCAACGCTACTAGTATCCTAAATACTAGTAGCGCGCAGTCTTTTCCCACGCCACTACTAACTAATTTATAATTAAAAAAATAAAATCGACCAATTCCATTTTATGCATACAGTTCCCAGTAAACACAACAATAGTGAGCACTTCTGGGCTCCTATTTCATGGTTAACCAGAAACGGAAGGAAATAAATCAGCCAAAAAACCTCATTATGCATTGCAACTCACAATGACCACTTCAAAGAACATGCAAGTATCTATGTCATTAACAATTGCAAACATAAGTTTCTTTTTACTATAGTTGTTGTATGTACTATCACACAGTTCCTCATTTTGTTCTCACTCAGAAATGAAAAGAAAAGATAGAGATAATCTGCCGCAATTGCACTTCGGTGTCATGGATTCAATCTGCCGCTTCAACATCTCATTACCTGGCAGCACTCTGTCGCTATCTTCTACCTATGAATAAAAACAGACCTTGTCAGAGAAGCAAATGTGAAACCTTATTATAACATGTATGCTAAGTCGCTAACCCATAGAGACAGCTAGAACAAATGTGGAAACTTTCCATGTTGCCGAGTAAGTATATTAACTAGACAAAGTTAGATGACAGTGAAGCTTAAAGCTGCAGTAAGAAATATTAGATATACACATTTTGAAAATCAACCTCAGAAGTGGATACTCTAGTAGACCTGCAAGAGCAGATATGGTAGTAACCAAAATCCTATAAAGAATCGAGGTTAAAGATTATAAATCCAATTTGTCATTAGCATAAAAATATTAGTTCCATGAAGAACTTTGTCAAGAGATATTTCCATGTTGCCGAGTAAGTGTCTGTTGGGACGTCAATCCCTTCATAAAAGTGCAGTAGTTTTCTTTAGTGGAATCCTTGTGACATTCCAGTCTTGGTCTCCAATGTGACCAACCAACCAGAGATCTAAATAGTGCAGCATCTATGTACAGAACATGAATAAACTTGATCGATTGCCTTGGGCAAGATAGAGATCTATGAAGAGGGAGGAAGGAGAGGAGAGGAGAGGAGGGCATACCTCGGCTAGGAGTTGCTGCTGCGGGAGGCGCAGGTGGAGCCCGTGGATGTGCCTGCTTACCAGGTCGTAGGTGGCCGGCTTGACGTGGCCGGGGGACCCCTCCTCGCCGGTGTGCAGCGGGGTGCCGCAGCCGTAGCAGCAGGCGACGTCGGAGGGCGTCTTCTTGGCCAGAGTGACCAGATCGAAGCCGGCCTGCACAAATCCAAGGAATCAGATCAGATCAGATGCGGGGAGGAAGGAAAGCAGAGGGAGGAAGAGGAACAACGCAAGGGGAGGGGAGGGGAGGGGAGGGGGCCTGACCTGACCTGACCTGCGGCTAGGGTTTCGGGAGAGCTACAGTGGCGCTTGCTCCCTCCTCTGGCGCTGCTTGGTCGCGGAAAACAGCGTCAAGGGTTTCGGGAGAGCTGCAGAGGCGCTCCATGGCGGCTTCCAGGGAGAGGCGAGCTCCCTGCTCTATCGTTGCTTGGTCTCCTCTAGCCCGCGCGCGGGCGCCCGCCGCGGCCGCGGCCACGAGCTGCCGCCCCAGGTACACATCGCCCTGCGTCGTCGCCGCGAGGCCGACCCCGTCTGCCAGAGGAGACGACGAGGGGGGCGGGGCGCTGGGGGAGGCGGCACGCGCAGGGAGAGGGAGGTGGTGGCGGTGGCGGACGGGTGGTGCTTGGTGGGGACGGCGGGCGGACGGAGGAGGGGAGGTGGAAGGGAGGCCGACGGCGAGTGCGTTGGGAGAGGAGAGGAGGTTGGGGATCTGGATCGGGCTGCGTGGTTTTTTTCTGAGACAGACGGGGGGTGGTGTGGGCGGTTGGTGGGAAGGGATCGGGCCGGGGTGGACACGCGTAGTAGTAGCGTGGGGGTCTTACCTGCGCTACTACTACGTACTTAGTAGTAGCGCCGGTTTTATACCCCTCGCTACTACTATGGCCTATCCCAGGGGCATTGTTGGAGACCATTTAGTAGCAGCGCGGGTTTATACCCCTCGCTACTACTATCAACTTAGTAGTAGCGCGGTTTTTATACCCCTCGCTACTACTAATTAGCAGTAGCACTCATTTTTAAACCGCGCTGCTGATAAACTTCTGTGTATAAGGTTTTCCCTAGTAGTGTAAAACTAACCCTAGGTCGTACAAGGCTCATGGGCCCAAGTGGAGGTGATGCAACACCTTTGGACTTGTAGTTTGACTCAGATTCTACTACAGCATCAGATTGTTTCATCGATAACTCAACTCTTCATATGGATTTTAAGGTGATTCTAGTTCATTTGGAAAGAGCATGAAATCTACTTTCCAACAGAAAAAGAATCACCCAATTTGGAGTCCATATGAAAGAGTTCTTGGCGTTTTGAGTCAGGTATGTCTGTGCAGCCCGAATCTGAATCCAGAACGTGATAGACTTGGACTCTATCTTCTCTTGGCCCAAAAGTGACGTGAGAGGACTTTTTGAACATCACATAAACACATCTTTTCCTCTTATCTTCATGTGTGGATTGTACGAATGTCCCATACACCTGCAATTACACATGACATAAAAGTTTGTGAAGTATTTTTGTCCTGGATGACATAAATAAATTATTGCATAGTTTGCATTAGAAATCACCTCACAAATATACATGTATGCAATATTTTTTGTCGTATTCAAGGTAGTCATGTCCTCATCACTCTCCGCAATGAAGATATCACTAGAGATGTTGTCGTTTTATTTCCATTTGCTATTTTTGGTGGATATTACTCTGTTGTAGTTAACATGTCTTTCCACGTACTTGTGCATGGTCATAATGGGTGATGTTGTTGTTTGCCGTGGAGGTTACCTGCATCACATGTCTTACAGTATTTTACATCATTTATGCAATTGCAGTTTAGCTTCTAACATTTACTTGCTTCTTGTAGGTACACATGTGAGCGGCAATGATCCATGTTTCGACCCGGAGGAACACCTCGCCTCCGCTGCCGCGACTTGGGGCAGGCTCTGGCCCATGTGAAGTGCCCCGGCAACTACCCCTCAAGACGTATCAAGTATGAACTGACCAGTTCAATCTTACCAATACCAGTTGCAATGACTATGTTTTGTACGGTTGATGTATTAAGCATGTTGTAGTAAACACACCTAACCCGTCTTAGCTATATTCCCTACCTTTTTATAGACAATTGGGTGATTTTATGCTCTAGCAGCACCTGCCGTTCGATGTTTAACTCTGTCAATTTCATTTTTATCAGTACTAGTTTCAATGTCTATACTAGGTTGTTTGTAGTTAAACGTCCCTCATTTATTTCAGTCATGCACATTGTGTGATGTTCAAGTATGAATGATCCAGCTCAATTTCACCAATGCCAGCTACAAACTTACAATACTTGACTTAGTTTGCTGTTAAGCCTGTTGTAGTAAACAATTCTATCCATTTTTTAATCCATCCCTTTGCTACCGTGCTACTCTTTTGCAATGAAGATATCACTACAGATGTTGTCATTTTATTACCATTTGCTATTTTTTGTGGATCTTAACCCTGTTGTAGTTAACATTGCCTTTCCATGTACTTGCGCAGGGCTACAATGGGCAATGATGTTGTTTGCCGTCTAGGTTAGCTGCATCACATGTCTTATACTCCCTTTGTTCTTAAGTATAAGTCTTTTTAGAGATTCCAATATAGACTACATACGAGCAAAATGAGTGAATCATCATTCTAATCTAAACTATGTCTATATACATTTGTATGTAGTTCATATTAAAATCTCTAAAAATACTTGTACTTAGGAACGAAGGGAGATGTATTTTACATCATTTGTGCAACTGCACTTTAGCTTGTAACATTTACTGGTTGCCTATAGGTACATATATCAGCGGTACTGATCCATGCTTTGGCCCCTTTTGCATATGTGGCAATGAGATATTCATGAACAAGCGTCAAGTGAGGAAACTAAGAAAGATTGTTAGGCGAAAGAGATGAATGATGGGAATTAAACTCTTTATTTACACTTTGTCCAAGACAACAGTGAAGTTTAGGATGGTAAGTAATGTGTTGTCTTTTCCCCTGCCCACAACGAGTTACTCTATTAGACATGAATATCTGAAAGTTTTCTCTTTTCAGTGGTTTCCGAAGCAATTTACTGATGATTACCTTGCAAACAACATGGCCGGAGTGGAGACAACTAAGGTTAAAGTATATAATCATACTACCATGATAATGGTCTAGAAGTCTTTCTGAAGGCGGTGAAGGATGGGCGGGCGATTGTCACAAGGGGTTGGACAAAAGTTCTTCGAGTCTTTAGCATGCATGAGGGCACATTATGGGCATTGCGCTTCTTCAACACCATCGGCTGCCAAAATGATTTACACTTCTCTCTTTACCTTTACCGCCTCTAAATATCATGGTTCATCATAGTTAATTGCTGCCTAATCCTGTAATTACTAAACATATTGTACTGAGAATTTTATTTATGGTTTGGTTGTTGAACCATTGTGCTGAGAATTTGAATTCCATGTTTCATATTTCAAAATTTTCAATTTGAATAATAAGTTACAGGGAAAAATAAAATTAAACAGGAGCGAATAAAATAATACACACGGTTAGAAAGAAAATAGCGTGTGCGATGGAAAATATAGAACATATGGTTTTTTGACGTGAAATGTTTGCGATGCTCGATGGACACACACAAGGTTTTGTCTCATATGCGTGTGCATTTCATGCTAATGCGACAAACGTTTCAAACTCTTATGCGTGTGTAATATTGGATAAAAAGAAGAAGGTGCATATATGGAGCCCATGTGTGATAGCAATATGTATCGCACACAATTATGAAAATGGACACATTGACAATAGTAGAGGCACCGGGCATATTTTACATTTTTGAACTATGTGCGATAACGTATCTATCACAAACACATCGGTAGATTAAATGTTTGTGATATCCACCTTTTCCACATGACTATAGTAGCTTAATCATTTTGAATGTCTCTCGGATCAGAAACGTAACGTCCAGGTGTAACGTGTGGGACAAACACGACTTCTCATATGTTTATTCTACGGAAATCGTCAGTAGCCGCTTGCCTATCCCTGACGATTTCTAGGCCATGTGGAAAGGAACCCCCTATCGCACACACAGGCAAGGCGACGGTTTAAAACTCCATCGTGGAAAGGGGTAAAACCGTTTGTATAGCATGTAACGGTACTAGTGTATGTTGTCACTTGCATATACTAGTGGCAATTTTTTATTATAGAACTTGGCTTGTATATTCCTATGACGGGCTTCCTCAAATTCCCGAGGTCTTCATGAGAAAGCGAGTTGGATGCATACCCACTTATAGTCTTAGTGCATCTGTTGCATGGCAATCCCTACTCCTCGCATTGATATTGATTGATGGGCATCTCCATAGCCCGTTGATCCGCCTAGTTGATGCGAGACTTTCTCCCCTTTTAACTTCTCCTTATTTATCCCTACCACCACATTCTATTCCACCTATAGTGCTATGTCCATGGCTCACGCTCATGCATTGCGTGTGAGTTAAAAATGTTGAAGCGCATTAGAAGTATGAGTCAATTACTTGGTTTGACAACGGAAGGCTCATGATTTATACTTTATGCTAGGAAGACTAAGCATGACAGACTATATGATTTTATAGGGATAGCATTCTTTAGCATTCTTTATTTTGAAGGTCGTGATTGTTTGTTGGTATGCCTGAGTATTGATATTTTTATGGCAAATGATAGACTATTGCCTTGAGTAACTCGTATCTAAATAGTCATGCCATGATTAGATTATATGACAAAGATTATGTTAGGTATCATTATACATCAAAACTTTTCTTTTTTATCATTTACCTACTCGAGGACGAGCAGGAATTATACATCAAAACTTTTCTTTGTCGTATCTATAATTTTTGATTGTTTCATGCCAATATTCTAAAACTTTCATATACTTTTGGCAATATTTTATATTATTTTTGGAAATAACATATTGATCCAGTGACCAGTGCCAGTTCCTATTTTTTGCATGTTTTTCACAGAAAAACCATATCAAACGAAGTCCAAACACGATAAAATTTTACAGAGATTTATTTTGGAATATATGTGATTTTTGAGAAGAAGAATCAATGCAAGATGGTGCCGAGGTGGCTACAAGGCAACAAGGCGCGACCAGGTGGTAGGCGACATCGTGTTGCCTTGTGACTCCCTTGTAAGTCGGTTGTGACCCTTCTTTCGCCAAAAGAAACATAATTTCCGGATAAAAATCTCCTCAAAAATTTAGCCCAATCGGAGTTACGGATCTCCGGGAATATAAAAAACGACGGAGGGGTCCGAAAATAGGCGTGAAACACACACACACACACACAAAGAGAGAGAGGGAGGGAGAGAGAGAGAGAGATCCAATACCGGAGGGGCTCTTGTCCTCCGGAAGAGCATGGTGGCCAAGGTCCACAAGGGAAAACCTCCTCACATCTAGGGGGAGGCCAAGCAAGAAGGAGGGAGGCTCTCTCCCCCTCTCTCCCGGTGGCGCTAGAATGCCGCCGAGGCAATCATTGTGACGATGATCTACACTAACAACTTTGCCGCTATCATCACCAACTCTCCCTCCTTTATGGAGCGGTGTAACCTTTCTATCCCCGTTGCAATCTCTACTTAAACATGGTGCTTTATGCTATATATTATTACCTGATGATGTGTGACAATCCTATGATGTTCGAGTAGATTTGTTTTGTTCTATAGGTTGATTGATGATCGTGATTGGTTTGGGTTGTATATTTATTTTGGTTCTGTCCTATGGTGCCTTTTGTGTCGCGCACATGTGGGGGATTCCGGCTGTAGGGTGTTGCAATACGTTCATGATACACTTATAGTGGGTTGCGAGAGTGACAGAAGCTTAAACCCGAGTAAGGGGTTGTTGTGTCTGGGAGTAAAGGGGACTTGTTACTTAATGCTATGGCTGGGTTTACCTTAATGATTTCTAGTAGTTGCGGAGCTGGCTAGAGGTCCAATCATAAGTTCATATGATCCAAGTACGGAAAGTATGTTAGCTCATGACTCTCTCTCATATAAAATTGCAATAATGATTACCGATCTAGTTATCAATTGCCTAGGTACAAATCATTCTCTTGTGTTACAAAAAGCTTTCTACTAAACAACTAGTTTTATTCTCGCTAAGTACTTCTAGTTTTATTCTTGCAAACCTATCCTTACACCTGCAAAGTAGTTCTATTCTTATTCTAGGTAAAACAAATGTTAAGTGTGCGTAGAGTTGTATCGATGGTTGATAGAAGTTGAAGAGAATATACATTCTACCTTTAGCTCCTCATTAGGTTTGACACTCCTACTTATTGAAAAAGACTAGAAACGATCCTCTATACTTGTAGGTTATCAGGTCGTTGTTGTCGAATCAAGCCTCCCAATGGATGATGAACTCACACCCTTAACAATTTTCAACCGTAACCCCTAACTGCTTCTCCGTTGTCTCCTTTCTTGGCTTTGTCAACCCTTCCTCATGCTTTTTACCACTCTGATGAGGTTTTTACACCCCTTTCCATTTCCATTGGCATGCCATCTTCACTAGCAACTCATTCCATCCCATCATCTGGTTACCGGCTCTGCCTCGAACTCCATTGACAATTGGCATTGCAATTGTGCTAAAGTGAAAAGGTCTAATCCCTTGAGGTACAATATAATGTGTTTAACAATGGATTCATGATGAGAGCATCTCAATATAGTAAGCATTAGTAAAGTTTGTCATGGAAAATATGTGATGATGTGATAAAAGAATGTCGAGAGAGAACACTATTAGCATGTTTGCAACTAAGACCCTATTTACTTGGGGTTTTGCTTTAGCTTTTCCACATTGACAAAAAAGCAACAAAAGCTTCTAAATAGAGGCTTTTTTTTTGCTTCGGCTTTTGGCTTTTGTGGCTTTTTTGTCAAAGTGGAAAAGCTGAAGCAAAAGCCCAGACAAACAGAGCATTGCACAAGCTTTATCTTTCAAAGATACATTGAGAGCTAGACGCATCGATAACCATAAGCTTTAAGATACAAACATTTTTGTAATGATTTGAGGATTGCTCACCACATCCGCCACACAGTTTTCTATTCTCGCCAAAAAAAACTTATTGATTGCTGGGTGATGATATGTTTTTCTTTTTACATCAATGTGCGTGACGATATGTTAATTTTGAAAACAAAGTACACAGTTCTAAGAAAAAAAAAGTACACACAAATTTCAATACTGGAAATGCTCTGAATAAGACGGGCATCGGACCATCTAAGCTACCGGACCGGACCCAGCCACGAGCCTCGGTCGTTTTCTCCCGCAGCGACCCACACCGGCTGCACACCCGCAAACCCTCGTCGACTGTTCTCCGCCCGCCGATGAGGCGAACCACTTCGCCGCCGGCGTCTTGGCCCGCTGTCGGCGTTAGCTTCCGCCTCCTAAGGCAGCACCGCCAGTGCCCGTGCTGACTGCAGCGCAGAAGGCGCTCTGCTCCAACCCGGCGGCCCCCTTCCGAGGACCCACCCCCAAACCCTCGCCGGCCGCTGTAACTTCTCTTTGCACCACTATCCCCTTCGTCTTCGTCTCCATCCATCTGCACTGAGAGTGAATTAGGGCAATGGAGTTCTCCGTCGAGGAGGAACCGAGGTTAGCACATGGCATGTCATGAGTGATTCCTTTGCCTTTATTCCCCATGTTGCTTATTTCATTTTGGCACAGGTCGGGCTCGCCCCTGGCACTCGGGCTCGGGGAGGACGCCATGGAGGCGGTAAGGAGAGCTTTCCCGGGTCAGGATTTTGCTATTGATGTGGTGAACCGAGCTTTTGGTCGGCGGAATCCGGAGGAGCGCAGCCAACAAGATTCCTCTGCCTGTGGTATCAGTGGAGCATGTACATCGGAAAAGCCTGTGGATTTGAAGCAGGCGGAGAACGCTGGGAAGAGCTGTGCGCAACAGGATCCCTCTGCCTCAGAAATGCAGTTGAGATCTCAGGAAGCGGAGCAAGCCGGTCAGCGCTGTGATGCCCCTCCCGCACCTGCAGACGTAGGTGCTGAAGCCGGCGGGGGCTGGAACCGCAGGTATGCCAAGATTGACCTTGAGCCCGCTGCACATTCCATGTCCACTGGATATACTGTTCGTTGTTACTCGTTGTGGAACTAGTTGTGGAAGGTGTCTGTTTTCTGTATTCTTTTATATTACTGTTTATGTTTGTAAGTAACAAAGTTGATTGGTTGCCACAAACCTTGATGCATATGAAACCAGGAATGCTAGTGCATCCTATTTGTTCCGTATCTATCTGATGAATTGCTGCTCAACAAATATCAACAGGTCCACCTGGTTGCCCCCATCTCTAGTGGCTTGAATTCTTTTTAGAAAATTCGACAATGCACACCGATGTAGGATTCTATGGCATTGCAATGAGAAAGTGCTTGATGTCGTATCAACATGCAACAAAGCCATAACTCTTGCTTCTTATTGGACTCAGGGTTAGGCGAGGCCGTATCCCAGATGAACGGGAACCAGATGCACAGCGAGTAAGTGCACTAGAGAAGGCATTGACTGGCTTCGCGGAGAGGCAGACTGATGTTGTTGTTAATCCAACAGTGGGGACCTGCTTCGATTCGATTACAGAGGCATATGATTTTTATAACCTCTATTCCTGGGAAATGGGGTTCGGTATAAGGTACGGCAAGAGCAGGCGGAATGCAAAGGGTGGTAAATGCATGCAGGAAATTACTTGTGTTAATTCGGTAAGAATACGTGTATTTTACTAGTCAGTTCCTCAATTGCAGTTGGTCCCGAAACATTATGCAGTGATTATGTTGCTTGCAGGGTAAACCAAATATGGGCGGGAAATCGCGCAGGTGCGAGTGCACAGCACTAATTAGGCTACTCAGAACTGATGACAACGGATGGTATGTCACCCAGCATAGGAAAGTGCATAACCATGCTTTTTCCACTACATATGGAAACAAGGTTCATTGGCCATCTCATAAGCATCTAGATAAGTACACCAGGGATTTGGTTCGTCAGTTAAGGCACAATAATGTTAATTTAGGCGTGTACGATACGATTGCTTCTTTTTTTGGGCGAATGGAGAATGTCCCTTTCAGTAAGCGTTCGATCAGGACACTGTGTGGGGAAGTTATCCGTGAACAAGCTGATGGCGACGCAAGGAAGACCATGGAGACAGCAGTTGCATCTGGAGAAAGACCAGAAAACCATACGGGGGAGGAGACGACATTCAACTGTTTGGACTTAGCCTCAACCACGCTTGGTTCCCCGAATACGCCGGTTGATCCCCTGAGGTACCCTGAGCAGGACGATCCACACAGCAATGCTGAGGCAGGCAGGCTGGCTGATCTGTTGTTAGCTTTTGGGGATTGTCACCTGGTGCTTAAAAGCTGCACCTATGATGATCTCATCAACTCCAACGGTACCATGTCGGGTCTGGAAGAGGCAGTGAAGGCTGTTACACCCCATCGTCAGCAGGGCATCTTTGGTGACCTGTGGTCCAGGGCCCACAATTCTGGAGGAGTCGTGTCAGCTCAGGTGCTGACCATCAAGGACCTGTTCAGGTTCACGCGTTGGCTGACAACCACCACGGGCCAGCATAATCTGCGGTGCGTCCAGCAGCGTGTCAAGCTGGTCAATTCAGGGAAGGCTGTCTTAGAGCCCGAGCAGATAGCCCTCCTCCACCTTTATCAGGCTGAGAATGATGAATATTCAGTTAAGATGAACAAGCTCCAGGGAGAAAGGGATGCAAAAATTGCCCACTATATGGCGAAAATCGATGAGGCCCGCAAGTCCTTCGAGGTCAGCATTCAAGCTGCAAAGCAGCACTACCCTGTGTCCGCCTCCTATGTCGCTCTGGATAGCAATGAACTCCGCGGGCAGTGCTGGACCATGTATCTCGCCCAATGTCGGAAGGAGGCGAAGGATCTGAACGCGAAGGCCTCAAACATCGTCGAGAAGTATGGGCCAGAGGTCATACAGCGTCACCTATTTGAATTTTGCAGCCAAGAGACAAACCGTCAGGCCCTCCTCAAGTATGCCCAGACCAAGGTCAATAAACTGAAAGAGGCAGGAGGTGCCCGTGAAGATACTCTTCATGACTACATGACGCTCCTTGAGATTGAAAAGGCTTATGCGCTACTCGCTGCTGAAGAGCAAATAGCCAATGGCCCAGACACTTGTGGGGGCAGTGAGGATGCGGATCACGGTAATAGAAACAATACCATTGCAAGAGGTGAGGCTGCTGAGGGTGCTCGAGGTGATGGACACGATGGGGGTGAAGGTGCGTCCGAAGGCCCTCCGCGGCAAAAGCGTCAAAGGAACGACCAAGACTATGTTTGGTGGTGACTCTTATAGCAGGTGGTTCACATTTATCGTAAGAGGATTGCGTGCATGATATGCTTCCTTATCTTGCAAGTCCAAGGTGGGATATAAAAGGGCAACCTGGTGCATGTAGCTCCCGCTTGCTCAGGGTCCAAGGTGGGATATGAGGTTCAAATTACGTTACAGGAGGATTCATGGGTTCTTAATATACCTCGCTGTGAGGTATATTAAAATTTGTACAATGGTTGCAGTACCATAAACATCATGTTGCGGAAGCTGTCGAAAGGCTGGTGTGGTGTAAGCTATAATTCAGTTGATGTCTTCCCAGGTTTCCCTTTTCTAATACTGACGGGCAATCTGTTGGACGCTGACCAAATCAGGGAAATACATCGTTACCTCTTTATATAGCTGTCTGATTCATCATAACATAAATTTCTGTAGAGAGTTAAAAGTTTCTGCATGAGTTAAATTTCTTGGCAAGATGCTCCAACGATTTGCATTTCATCGTTATCTCTCTGGGATTGAATTTGTGAGGTAGTTAGTGATCTCTCTTTTGTACACAAAATGAAGCTGGGGAGATCCGTGGAGAATGCTAACAAAATGTACCAAAGCAGTGTTAAGATATACTCCCCCATTCCACAATGTAGTGCATATTAGGTTTTTAAAAAAAAATCAAACTTATCTATGTTTGACCAAGTTTATAAAAAAACATCAGGATCCTTAATCCAGAGATTAACGACCAAGTTGAAACTGAGACAAGAGTTGTCCGAGCGACCTTTACTCCCGCAAGATTAAGAGAATCCTATGCGAGAAAAAGCGCAGAGCCTATAAGCGTCAAATGATCGAGTATCACCGAGAATTTGATTGAATGCTAACTTAGATTTGTTACTCTTGAGGATTGTGCATCCTCTTAATGGTTACGAGTCGTTCAAAGAGAATCCAACGTAAGGATTTGTCGATGAACAAATTTGTAATGGTCCGGAGATCACCACAAGATCTAATGAGTGATTGAGCGAGTTTTGATGAATTAGCACAAGAAGAACAATGCGAGCTGCGGCTTAGGCTCTCCAACCCACCTCCTGCGACATCATTCAAATCAAGTCTTCCTCTACTGCCGTTGATTGGCTGCGCCGTGCTGCCCCTTGCTTTGTGCCTACTCCTGTGCAACCATCTCTCAACATCGATGCGGTTGAGACCATCTCTCCTCTACAGTCCACGCCTGCCCATTCACTGGTGAATGCTGAAGTGTCCTGCACTCCTGAGATGGTTCTGGTATCGGCGTCCTCTCCGGGGCCAAGTTTGGTACTGGACACACCTTTGCAGCCTGTTGCTGAGAAGATCCTAGACCCGGCAACCTCCCCAGGGTCAGGTTTTGTGCTGGCCACTTCAGAGCAGCCTGCTGCTACTCTGCAACACCTTGTCCTGGAAGCTGCTACACAGGAGATGCCTGAAGAAGAGGCCCCTGAAGATGCTACCACCCCCATCTTTGTTCCCTGTAGGTCGGCATTGCTCCCCTCACCGCCAACCTGGACACCACCAAGGCCACCTGCTCGACGGCGCAAGACCCTTGCGGGTGTCACGAGCCTCAATCTTGGCCGTCGCAGCCCGAGGATTCGTGCCAAGAACCAGAGGCTGCCCATTGCGACCCTTGCAGAGCGGCTCCTCTGCCAGCACATGGGCATTGTGGATGATGACGAACAGCTAACCGAGGCATCCATCAACAAGTTTGTGCAAATTTTTAATGGTCGTCTCCCTGACATCACCATTGCGGCTCTATGAGCTCTGTTCAACCTTGACTGCGATCTGATGTCGGCGGTGGAGAATGCCTTGATCGAGCATGCTGGGGAGGGAGGCCCAGGTCTGGGCTCTCACGAGGATGCGGAGGCGGCTGCCGCAACCTGATCTACTGGTTTTCCTTGTGATGGCCTGATGTACCTGCTTTATGATGTTAGGAACCTTGTTTAGCTTTAGAGATGGGACGCCTATTTGTATCTGCAGCCTGTTGCAGCTACCTGTTGCCTTGGCGAGGCTAGTGCCATGTAGTCGTTGTACGCCTGTTTGCTGCTGCCGTATGTGGCCGCAGCTGCTCCGGGCCCTGGCGGGGCAGACTAATCTGTTGTTGTTGCTTATGTTCACTATCCCAGTTCCTCCCATTTGCTGTTGTTGTTCTGTGCACAATGATGTATGCTTGGTTCCCAGATGACAGACCGCAACCACAACCTCACGATCCTAAACTGGAATGTTCGGGGCCTAAACTGCCCTGACCGCCGCACTACCGTTCATGAGACCATCGCCTCTACGCCTTGCCATATCGTTTGCCTCCAGGAATCCAAAATGGAATCAATATATGATTATACTGCAGCCCACATTGGTGGCCACAGACTTAAGAGTTTCGCCCAGCGCCCGGCTGAGGGCACGCGTGGTGGCATCCTTCTGCTATGGGATGATGAGGTGGTCCATCTATCCAACGTCCACTTTCGAGCGTTCACCCTTTCAGCCACGATTACTTTGTACCCCGAGAGCCCGGCTCCTGTTTCCTTCAAGCTAACCATGGTATATGGACCGACTAGAAGTAACCTCAAGGATGCCTTCTTCGCCGAACTTGTCGCTGAAAAGCCACCCCCGGGTACCATGTGGTTGTCGGATTAAGGGATCCGCAAACCCTTGAGAGGTTCGAACTCTGGGGTGCGTGCGGAGATCTCAACCTACCCAGCCTGCCTACTCGTGATCCTCCTAAGCCTAGCGCGTCGAGCTCAAAGAGACACAGAGACACAGCAGTTTATCCTGGTTCGGGCCACCTTGCGATGCAATACCCTACTCAAGCGTTTTGGTGGATTGCCTCGGAGGGTTGAAGATGAACTAGTACAGTGGATGAACTGGACTCAGGAGGTGAGGTGTTCTTGAGCTGGTGTGGTGTGTTCTAGTTCTACTTGCCTTGTCTTCTATTGTGGTGGCTAGTCCTATTTATAGTGGCCTTGGTCCTCTTCCCAAATGTTGGCGGGAAGGGATCCCACAACGGCCGGATTTGAAAGGGGACAAGCAGTACAGCTTATCTTAACAAAAGTAGTCTTCGCCTGTGAAAAGCCTCTGGCCGTGACGCTGCGGTGGGCTCGTTGATGACCTCCGTCCTGCCGTCCTGGCGGTCTTGTTCTCGTTGCACCAGAATGGAAACATTTAGCTGATTCCTCGGGACTCCGCGCCTGTGGCTTGCCTCCTTTGCACCCAAGAGGAAACCTGCGCTCTGCGCCCGCCTGGCCTTGGTTGTCATGGCTCACGTCAGCTAGGCCTCATGAGGTAAACCTTGCATAGAACTCTCCGCCCCTCAGGAGCCAACCTGAGGAGGCCGACCCCCTCGGGGTCTTGGTGTTGCCCGCCTCGCGAGGCTTGGCCCCTCGCGAGGGTCTTGTGGTGTTGATGATGAAGCTGGGACGTACCAGGCCGTCAATATAGCCACGTGGTGGGCCACGGGCAGGCAGGGCTGGATACCCCCAAATCCAGGATGCTGATAGTAGCCCCCGGGCCCAAGGCGCGCTCAGACTTTGCTTCCGGGCAAAGCCAAAGGGCAAGCGCAGAGCGCTGCAGGCCCTAACCGCCTGCGACCTTGATGACGCGTGGCGACTGATGGGACGTGGGCGACTCCGCTTCCCCATGTTGCCTCGGCAACTGTTTCCATCTGACAAAAGGGCTGTCGTCCGCCACCAGGCTTCCATTGCCTCTTCTTCATCTTGCTCCATATCCCCTTCTCCCAACAGCGGAAAAACTCACCAGATCTGCCAATTTCCCCCCAAATCTCTTGCTCGATGGCTGCTGAGAAGACAACGGCTTCTGCCTCGACTGCCGGCTCCGCCTGGTACGAGTCGGTGCTGCTGGCGCCCTGCATGGCCGGGGAGAAGCTCCAGACATCGCTCCTCCCGACGGCGAGCAACGACAACGAGTGGAAGGAGACGACACTCCGGGTCGCCACCGTTGTGCCGGAGCCCGTGAACAATACCTTCTTCCTCTTCTTCCTGCACATCGTCTACTCGGGGCTGGTGCCCCCATTCTCCCGCTTCTTCTTCGCCATTCTCCACCACTATGGCCTCCATGCGCTCCACATCCATGCCAACTCCATCCTCCTCCTGTCCATTTTCGCCTTCTATTGTGAGGCGTTCGTCGGGGTGATGCCCTCCGTCGCCCTGCTCCGCCACTTCTTCTTCCTCCGCACGACTGGTGAAAATCCGGTTGGGTGCATCGGCTTCGTTGCGGCGCGGGGTGGTAACGCAATCTCCCGCGCCGGGAAGAAGGTGGAAGATGTCGTGAAGAGGTGGGTTCTGATGGATGCCAAGTGCTCCCAGAGCTCGTTGGAGTTGCCGACCGCATTCCCCGTCTCTGAGAAGGGCTGGCATTCTGAGAAGATCACCGACCCTTCCCTGACGCTGTTGGTGAAGAAGATGGAGAAGGACCTGAAGAGCGAGAAGCTGACGGGGGCCATGTTCATCAAGGAGTTCCTGAGGCGGCGCATCGCGCCGCTCCAAGACCACTCCCGCCCCCTGTGGAAGCTTGGTGGTGTTGACGACAAGATCCGCCTGCGCCAAGGCGCCCTTCCCAAGGAGGAGCTGAGCAAGGTGTTGCTCTACTTGATGGGGAAGGTGTTGGGGAACGTAGTAATTTCAAAATTTTCCTACGCACACACAAGATCATGGAGATGCATAGCAACGAGAGGAGGAGTGTATCTTCATACCCTTGAAGATCGCTAAGCGGAAGCGTTTATCAACGTGGTTGATGTAGTCGTACGTCTTCACAATCCGACCGATCCAAGTACCGAACGCATGGCACCTCCGAGTTCTGCACACGTTCAGCTCGATGACATCCTCGCATTCTCGATCCAGCAAGACGGGCGAAGTAGTAGATGAGTTCCGGCAGCACGACAGTGTGGTGATGGTGTTGGTGAAGAACAATCTCCGCAGGGCTTCGCCTAAGCACTACGGAAACTATGACGGAGGATAAACTAGAGGGGACGGGGTTGCCGGCACACGGCTTGGTGTTTCTTGATGTGTGTTTGGTGCTAGCCCTGCCCCTCTATTTATATGTTGAGCCTTGGGGTCGAAACTTGGAGTAAAAGCCTCCACAAAGTCGGTTTCACCCGAAAGGAAAGAGTCCTTCTCGGACTCCAGGGCCAAACGCCAGGGTTCCCGGCGTCTGGACCCAGACGCTAGGGACCCTGGCGTCTGGCCCCTGGACTCCGCAAAACTTCCTTTTGCGCTTTCCAAAACCTTGTGGGCTTTCCCCTTTGGCCCAAATAACGTGTTCTCGTACCCAAACATTTCGGGAAACATCCGGAACCCCTTCCGATGAATTCCGGAACTCTTCCGGAGATCAAACACTATTATCCCATATATCAAACTTTATCTCCGGACCATTCCGGAGTTCCTCGTCATGTCCATGATCTCATCCGTGACTCCGAACAACATTCGGTTACCAACATACATAACTCATATAATACTATATCGTCAACGAAACGTTAAGCGTGCGGACCCTACGGGTTCGAGAACTATGTAGACATGACCTAGAACTTTGTTTCCGGTCAATAACCAATAGCGGGACCTAGATGCCCATATTGGCTCCCACATATTCTACGAAGATCTTTATCGGTCAAACCGCATAACAACATACGTTGTTCCCTTTGTCATCGGTATGTTACTTGCCCGAGATTTGATCGTCGGTATCCAATACCTAGTTCAATCTCGTTACCGGCAAGTCTCTTTACTCGTTACGTAATACATCATTCCGTAACTAACTCATTAGCTACATTGCTTGCAAGGCTTATAGTGATGTGCATTACCGAGAGGGCCCAGAGATACCTCTCCGACAATCGGAGTGACAAAACCTAATCTCGAAATACGCCAACCCAACATGTACCTTCGGAGACACCTGTAGTACTCCTTTATAATCACCCAGTTACCTTGTGATGTTTGGTAGCACCCAAAGTGTTCCTCCAGTAAACGGGAGTTGCATAATCTCGTAGTTACAGGAACATGTATAAGTCATGAAGAAAGCAATAGCAATATACTAAATGATCAAGTGCTAGGCTAACGGAATGGGTCATGTCAATCACATAATTCTCCTAATGATGTGATCCCGTTAATCAAATGACAACTCTTTTGTCCATGGTTAGGAAACATAACCATCTTTGATAAACGAGCTAGTCAAGTAGAGGCATACTAGTGACATTATGTTTGTCTATGTATTCACACATGTATTATGTTTCCGGTTAATACAATTCTAATAATAAACATTTATCATGATATAAGGAAATAAATAATAACTTTATTATTGCCTCTAGGGCATACTTCCTTCAGTCTCCCACTTGCACTAGAGTCAATAATCTAGTTCACATCATCATGTGATTTCACACTAATATTCACATCTGTATGTGATTAATACCCATAGTTCACATCGTCATGTTATCAACACCCAAAGGGTTTACTAGAGTCAATAATCTAGTTCACATCGCTATGTGATTAACACCCAAAGAGTACTAAGGTATGATCATGTTTTGCTCGTGAGAGAAGTTTAGTCAACGGGTCTGTCATATTACAGAGTCGTATGTCTTTTGCAAATATTCTATGTCTACAATGCTTTGCACGGAGCTACTCTAGCTAATTGCTCACACTTTCAATATGTATCCAGATTGAGACTTAGAGTCATTTGGATCGGTGTAAAAGCTTGCATCGATGTAACTCTTTACGACGAACTCTTTTATCACCTCCATAATCGAGAAACATATCCTTATTCTACTAAGGATAATTTTGACCAATGTCCAGTGATCTACTCCTAGATCACTATTGTACTCCCTTGCCAAACCAGGGCAGAGTATACAATAGGTCTGGTCCATAGCATGGCATACTTTTATAGAACCTATGGCTGATGCATAGGGAATGACTTTCATTCTCTTTCTATTTTCTGCCGTGGTCGGGTCTTGAGTCTTACTCAATTTCACACATTTGCAACACAGGCAAGAACTCTTTCTTTGACTGTTCCATTTTGAACTATTTCAAAATCTTGACAAGGTATGTACTTATTGAAAAACTTATCAAGCATCTTGATCTATCTCAATAGATCTTGATGCTCAATATGTAAGCAGCTTCACCGAGGTCTTTCATTGAAAAACTTTTTATTCAAGTATCCTTTTATGCTATCTAGAAATTCTATATCATTTCCAATCAACAATATGTCTTGCACATATAATATCAGAAATGCTACACAGCTCCCACTCACTTTCTTGTAAATACAGGCCTTTCCAAAAGTCTGTATAAAACCATATGCTTTGATTAACTCATCAAAGCGTATATTCCAACTCCGAGATGCTTGCACCAGTCCATTGATGCATTGTTGGAGCTTGCACATTTTGTTAGTACCTTTAGGATTAACAAAACCTTCTGGTTGCATCATATACAACTCTTCTTTAATAAATCCATTAAAGAATGTAGTTTTGATATCCATTTGCCAGATTTCATAACATGTGACAATTGCTAACATGATTCGGACAGACTTAAGCATCGCTACAGTTGAGAAAATCTCATTGTAGTCAACACCTTGAACTTGTCGAAAACCTTTTTGTGACAAGTCGAGCTTTGTAGATAGTAACACTACTATCAGTGTCCGTCTTCCTCTTGAAGATCCATTTATTTAACATGGCTTGCTGATCATCGAGCAAGTCAATCAAAGTCCATACTTTGTTCTCATACATGGATCCTATCTCAGATTTCATGGCCTCAAGCCATTTCGCGGAATCTGGGCTCATCATCGCTTCCTCATAGTTCGTAGGTTCATCATGGTCTAGTAACATGACTTCTATAACGGGATTACCGTACCACTTTGGTGCGGATCTTATTCTGGAAGACCTACGAGGTTCGGTAGTAACTTGATCTGAAGCTTAATGATCATCATCATTAACTTCCTCACTAATCGGTGTAGGCATCACTGGAACTGATTGCTGTGATGAATTACTTTCCAATTTGGGAGAAGGTACAATTACCTTATCAAGTTCTACTTTCCTCCCACTCACTTCTTTCGAGAGAAACTCCTTCTCTAGAAAGGATCCATCTTAGCAACGAATCTTGCTTTCGGATCTGTGATAGAAGGTGTACCCAATAGTTACCTTTGGGTATGAAGACGCACTTCTCCGATTTGGATTAGAGCTTATCAGATAAAAACTTTTTCACATAAGCATCGCAGCCCCAAACTTTAAGAAACGACAACTTTGGTTTCTCGCCAAACCACAGTTCATAAGGCGTCGTCTCAATGGATTTTGATGGTGCCCTATTTAAAGTGAATGCAGCTGTCTCTAATGCATAACCCCAAAACGATAGTGGTAAACCGATAAGAGACATCATAGATCGCACCTTATCCAATAAAGTGCGGTTACAACGTTCGGACACACCGTTACGCTGTGGTGTTCCAGGTGGCATGAGTTTGTGAAACTATTCCACATTGTTTTAATTGAAGACCAAACTCGTGACTCAAATATTTGTCTCCGCGATCAAATTGCAGAAACTTTATTTTCTTGTTATGATGATTCTCCACTTCACTCTTAAATTCTTTGAACTTTTCAAATGTTTCAGACTTGTGCTTCATTAAGTAGATATACCCATATCTGCTCAAATCATCTGTGAAGGTCAGAAAATAATGATACTTGCCACGAGCATCAACACTCATTGGATCTCGTACATCAGTATGTATTATTTCCAACAAATCTGTTGCTCACTCCATTGTTCCGGAGAACGGAGTCTTAGTCATCTTGCCCATGAGGCATGGTTCGCAAGCATCAAGTGATTCATAATCAAGTGATTCCAAAAGCCCATCAGCATGGAGTTTCTTCATGCGCTTTACAGCAATATGACCTAAACGGCAGTGCCACAAATAAGTTGCACTATCATTATTAACTTTACATCTTTTGGCTTCAATATTATGAATATGTGTATCATACGATCGAGATCCAACAAACCATTTTCATTGGGTGTATGACCATAGAAGGTTTTATTCATGTAAACAGAACACCAATTATTCTCTAACTTACATGAATAACCGTATTGCAATAAATATGATCAAGTCACATTCATGCTCAACGCAAACACCAAATAACATTTATTTGGGTTCAACACTAATCTCGAAAGTATAGGGAGTGTGCGATGATGATCATATCAATCTTGGAACTACTTCCAACACTCATCGTCACTTCACCCTCAATTAGTCGCTGTTTATTCTGTAACTCCTGTTTCGAGTTACTAATTTTTAGCAACCGAACAAGTATCAAATACTCAGGGGCTACTATAAACACTAGTAAGGTACACATCAATAACCTGTATATCAAATATACCATTGTTCACTTTTCCATCCTTCTTATCCACCAAATATTCAGGGCATTTCCGCTTCCAATGACCATTTCCTTTGCAGTGTAAGCACTCAGTTTCAGGCTTTGGTCCAGCTTTGGGCTTCTTCATGGGAGTGACAACTTGCTTGTCATTCTACTTGAAGTTCCCTTTCTTTCCCTTTGCCCTTTTCTTGAAACTAGTGATCTTGTCAATCATCAACACTTGATGCTCTTTCTTGATTTCTACCTTCATCGATTTCAACATCACGAAGCGCTCGGGAATCGTTTTCGTCATCCCTTGCATACTATAGTTCATCACGAAGTTCTATTAACTTAGTGATGGTGACTAGAGAATTATGTCAATCACTATCTTATCTGGAAGATTAACTCCCACTTGATTCAAGCGATTGTAGTACCCAGACAATCTGAGCACATGCTCACTAGTTGAGCGATTCTCCTCCATCTTTTAGCTATAGAACTTGTTGGAGACTTCATATCTCTCAACTCGGGTATTTGCTTGAAATATTAACTTCAACTCCTGGAACATCTCATATGGTCCATGACGTTCAAAACATCTTTGAAGTCCCGATTCTAAGCCGTCAAGCATGGTGCACTAAACTATCAAGTAGTCATCATATTGAGCTAGCCAAACGTTCATAACGTCTGCATCTGCTCCTGCAATAGGTCTGTCACCTAGCGGTGCATTAAGGACATAATTCTTCTGTGCAGCAATGAGGATAAACCTCAGATCACGGATCCAATCCGCATCATTGCTACTAACATCTTTCAACACAATTTTCTCTAGGAACATATCAAAATAAACATATGAAAGCAGCAATGCAAGCTATTGATCTACAACATAATTTGCAAAATACTACCAGGACTAAGTTCATGATAAATTAAAGTTCAATTAATCATATTACTTAAGAACTCCCACTTAGATAGACATCCCTCTAATCCTCTAAGTGATTACGTGATCCATATCAACTACACCATGTACAATCATCACGTGAGATGGAGTAGTTTCAACGGTGAACATCAATATGTTGATCATATCTACTATATGATTCACGCTCGACCTTTCGGTCTCCGTGTTCCGAGGCCATATCTGTTATATGCTAGGCTCGTCAAGTTTAACCTGAGTATTCCGCGTGTGCAACTGTTTTGCACCCGTTGTATTTGAACGTAGAACCTATCACACCCGATCATCACGTGGTGTCTCAGCACGAAGAACTTTCGCAATGGTGCATACTCAGGGAGAACACTTCTTGATAATTTAGTGAGAGATCATCTTAAAATGCTACCGTCAATCAAAGCAAGATAAGATGCATAAAGGATAAACATCACATGCAATCAATATAAGTGATATGATATGGCCATCATCATCTTGTGCTTGTGATCTCCATCTTCGAAGCACCGTCGTGATCACCATCGTCATCGGCGCGACACCTTGATCTCCATCGTAGCATCATTGTCGTTATGCCATCTATTGCTTCCACGACTATTGCTACCGCTTAGTGATAAAGTAAAGCAATTACAGGGCGTATGCATTTCATACAATAAAGCGACAACCATATGGCTCCTGCCAGTTGCCGATAACTTTGGTTACAAAACATGATCATCTCATACAATAAAATATAGCATCATGCCCTGCAAAAACAAGTTAGACGTCCTCTACTTTGTTGTTGCAAATTTTACGTGGCTGCTACGGGCTTAGCAAGAACCGTTCTTACCTACGCATCAAAACCACAACGATAGTTCGTCAAGTTAATGCTGTTTTAACCTTCGCAAGGACCGGGCGTAGCCACACTCGGTTCAGCTAAAGTGAGAGAGACAGACACCCGCCAGTCACCTTTAAGCACGAGTGCTCATAACGGTGAAACAAATCTCGCGTAAGCGTACGCGTAATGTCGGTCCGGGCCGCTTCATCTCACAATACCGCTGAGCCAAAGTATGACATGCTGGTAAGCAGTATGACTTGTATCGCCCACAACTCACTTGTGTTCTACTCGTGCATATGACATCTACGCATAAAACCTGGCTCTGATACCACTATTGGGGAACGTAGTAATTTCAAATTTTTCCTACGCACACACAAGATCATGGTGATGCATAGCAACGAGAGGAGGAGTGTATCTTCATACCCTTGAAGATCGCTAAGCGGAAGCGTTTATCAACGCGGTTGATGTAGTCGTACGTCTTCACAATCCGACCGATCCAAGTACCGAACGCACGGCACCTCCGAGTTCTGCACACGTTCAGCTCGATGACGTCCTCGCCTTCTCGATCCAGCAAGACGGGCGAAGTAGTAGATGAGTTCCGGCAGCACGACGGCGTGGTGACGGTGTTGGTGAAGAACAATCTCCGCAGGGCTTCGCCTAAGCACTACGGAAACTATGACGGAGGATAAACTAGAGGGGACGGGGTTGCCGGCACACGGCTTGGTGTTTCTTGATGTGTGTTTGGTGCTAGCCCTGCCCCTCTATTTATATGTTGAGCCTTGGGGTTGAAACTTGGAGTAAAAGCCTCCACAAAGTCGGTTTCACCCGAAAGGCAAGAGTCCTTCTCGGACTCCAGGGCCAGACGCCAGGGTTCCCGGCGTCTGGACCCAGACGCCAGGGACCCTGGCGTCTGGCCCCTGGACTCTGCAAAACTTCCTTTTGCGCTTTCCAAAAACCTTGTTGGCTTTTCCCTTTGGCCCAAATAACGTGTTCTTGTACCCAAACATTTCGGGAAACATCCGGAACCCCTTCCGGTGAATTCCGGAACTCTTCCGGAGATCAAACACTATTATCCCATATATCAAACTTTATCTCCGGACCATTCCGGAGTTCCTCGTCATGTCCATGATCTCATCCGTGACTCTGAACAACATTCAGTTACCAACATACATAACTCATATAATACTATATCGTCAACGAAACGTTCAGCGTGCGGACCCTACGGGTTCGAGAACTATGTAGACATGACCTAGAACTTGTTTCCGGTCAATAACCAATAGCGGGACCTAGATGCCCATATTGGCTCCCACATATTCTACGAAGATCTTTATCGGTCAAATCGCATAACAACATATGTTGTTCCCTTTGTCATCGGTATGTTACTTGCCCGAGATTTGATCGTCGGTATCCAATACCTAGTTCAATCTCGTTACCGGCAAGTCTCTTTACTCGTTACGTAATACATCATTCTGTAACTAACTCATTAGCTACATTGCTTGCAAGGCTTATAGTGATGTGCATTACCGAGAGGGCCCAGAGATATCTCTCCGACAATCGGAGTGACAAAACCTAATCTCAAAATACGCCAACCCAACATGTACCTTCGGAGACACCTGTAGTACTCCTTTATAATCACCCAGTTACGTTGTGATGTTTGGTAGCACCCAAAGTGTTCCTCCAGTAAACGGGAGTTGCATAATCTCATAGTTACAGGAACATGTATAAGTCATGAAGAAAGCAATAGCAATATACTAAACGATCAAGTGCTAGGCTAACGGAATGGGTCATGTCAATCACATCATTCTCCTAATGATGTGATCCCGTTAATCAAATGACAACTCTTTTGCCCATGGTTAGGAAACATAACCATCTTTGATAAACGAGCTAGTCAAGTAGAGGCATACTAGTGACACTATGTTTGTCTATGTATTCACACATGTATTATGTTTCCGGTTAATACAATTCTAGCATGAATAATAAACATTTATCATGATATAAGGAAATAAATAATAACTTTATTATTGCCTCTAGGGCATATTTCCTTTAGAAGGACCCGAGAGATCCTCCGGAAGATTGGCTCCCGCTGTACTGCTGGGATGACGGCGAGGAGGTTGCTACTGCTATGCCGGTCTTCGACGAGTTTGGGCTTGTGCGGCTGGGGCCTCCCCCGCCGCCTACTGCTTTGGTGCACCTGTCCTCCGATCATCAATCCTCTGAGGCCATCGAGGACAGGGTTGTGGAAGAATCCTCTGCCCTGCGGCAGAGGGAGCTCCTCCGCGACTTCCCTGACGATGAGCCCCCGATGGTGGAGGTGCCGCACCCTGCTGGAGTCACCACGAGATCTGGGGTGTCCTCTTCGAAGCAGCCCGAGCGGGCGGCCATGAAGAAAGGCAGGACCGCGCTGATTCCTCCGGGCGGCGTTCCGCCTTCGCCGACGACATCCCGGGTGGCTCCAACCGTGAGTTCTCCCGCTCCCAAGAGCTTGGCACCAGCTGCTCCGGCTCAGCGCCCGCTGCTGAGCATGAAGAGGAGCTATGCCTTCGCTGGCCAGTAAGTCTTTTCCTTAACCTTGTTTGTTGATTCCTGAAGCGATGCTTAGCGCCTTTGTTTGTCATTAGGCAGCAGCCGTCAAAGAAGCAGAAGGAGGGCGCGAAGGTTGCCGTGGCCACAGGCGCTGAAGTGGCCACCGCGACCCTGGCGAAGGAGAATGCCGCGGCCCCTACAGCTCCAGTGGTGATGTCATCTCCCGCGGCTGTGGAAGCCCTTCCTCAGGAGGTGCCGGTGCCTCCGGTGGTGCTGACCCCGCCGGCGCCTACCTCTGTTGCGGCTCCTGAGGTCGACCAGCCTTCGGAGCCCCCAGTCCTCCCTGAGGCTGAGGTTTCTTCTAGCTTGGCGCTTAGGGCGTCTCCTCCCTTGCCCAACATGTGGCCGAGCCGTGGCGCTCCTGCCACCCCTGGGACCCTGGAGGAGGCAAGGGCGGCGCTGGACCTCCTCCAGGGTGAACTTCAGGGCCCGGATTATCGCTCAGCACAGGGACGCCTGGGGCTGATTTCTGGTTGGCTCCAGGCCGATGCGTCTGTCCGCGCGGCCTGAGGCTCTGCGGAGGAAGCTCAGAAGGTGCTCGGGATGGCCGCCACGATGCGCGACCTAGCGTGGAAGGAGGCGATAGAAGGTGAGGGTCGGTGTCGCGTGGTGGAGGCTGAACTGAAGACTCTTCAGGATCAGCAGGCCGCCCAGGCCAGCCAGCTCCAGGAGCGTGAGGAGAAGTTGAAGGCCCAGGAGGCTGCCGTCGTCGATCGAGACGCCGAGGTGAAGAAGGCGGCCCTGGAGCAGGCTGTGGAGTGAGACCGCCTGACAAAGCTGAAGGAGGAGGCTGAGGCGGCCCAAGTGGCCCTTTTTGAGGCCGAGAAGGCGGCCGCCATGGAGCGCAGCACCCTTGCTTCTCTCAAGGTGAGGTTCCGCAAGGCTCAAAAGTCGCTCTTCATAGATGATCCTTTGAAGAAGGTGGTGATGACGACCCCAAAGGAGAGCCTGCTGCTCTGCTTCCTGAAGTCTTGGTGGTGCTCGAAGATGCCATCGACAGATTTGCCTCCTTGGTGGAAAGCGAGGCGTGATCACTTTCTTCTTCGGCTCTGACATGCGTCTTTAGCCATCTCTATCTTCAGGACGCCAGCTTCAACCTCTCCTCCTTCCTTACCCCGGTGGAATCCGACTCCCGGGGCGCTGCTGCTGCCGTCGTGAAGAGCTTCGTGGATGCCATGCTGAGCAATTTCCTGGTCGTCGGTCTTCCGACCGAGGTTGATAGAACGGGTGACGCGCCTGGCGACGAGGCTCGGTCAGCGGGCGACGGTGACGCCCAGGTCTGAAGAGGTGGCTTGGTGACTTTGCTTTTCCTTGTTTGTCCTGGATCATGTAGCATGCCTCGGGGAGGCATTTAAAACTGTTGGCTTGGAACCATATGTTTTGTAATAATTAGATTATGTTCCCTTGACTTTTTCGTTTGCTTTGTTGTTCTGCGTCGGCAGAGCCCGGCCCCGCGCATACCTCAGCCGCCGTTGGGTCGTCCGGATCGCCAGGACGAGCCCAAGGGGTGAGGGGCTACGTGACCAGTTAGGCTCCTGAGACGCGGTGCTCAGGAGTCCTCCTTGACATGCGAACAACTTAGGAAAAGGCGCAGGAGCAAGCCTTGGTGTTCTGCGTCGGCAGGGCCCGGCCCCGCGCATGCCTCAGCCACCGTTGGGTCGTCCGGATCACCAGGACGAGCCCAATAGGTGAGGGGCTACGTGACCAGTTATGCTCCTGAGACGCGATGCTCAGGAGTCCCCCTTGATGTGCGGATGGCTTGAAAGAGAAGGGTGAAAGCCAGGCCTTGGCATTCTGCATCGGCAGGGCCCGGCCCCGCGCATGCCTCAGCCAATGTTGGGCTGTCCGGATCACCAGGACGAGCCCAAGAGGTGAGGGGCTATGTGACCAGTTAGGCTCCTGAGACGCGATGCTCAGGAGTCCCCCTTGACGTATGAACATACCATCATACCTTTCCCTCACCAAGCTCTCGCTTGGGAGGGGTGCGCGAAGACCAGGCCCATGAGACCTGGCGAGGTGGGGTACGCCAGGTGTGACCTGAGCGTAGCCCCCATGCCCAGCCCCCTCGCGCTACCCTCCCGAGGGAGAGCAGCGCAGTGAGGCTAGCCACTGAGCCCGAAGGCTCCCTGAGGTTAATGCGGCCGTGAGGCCACCCCTAGTTGTTTATCACCAGCGCGGAGCATAGCGCTTCCGCTCTTGCACGGGCATAGCCGCTCCTTGGTAGTGTTGACGGCCAGCGTGGAGCATGGTGCTTCCACTGGTGCGTGGGAGGGGGCTCCCTCTGAGGAGAGTCCCCGGGGTGTGTACAACCCCGCCCTGACATGTGGCTTGCATGGCAGGGCTGGAAGAGGTGTGTATGGGCACTCGTGAGCCAGCGCGGGACTCACGAGGCCCTACCTCAAGGCGGGTTGCGCCTGGTCTTGATTGGGGATGCTTGTGTTAATCCTGCGAGATGGTTAGGCAGCCTGCACCGAATGAGTCTCCTGAGGCTATTGCATGAGAAGGCCAGACACCTACGACCCAAGAGGTGACGTGAACGGGACCGGCCTACCAGACAGAGCTCAGCCGTTGGGTTTATCGATGCTGCATGGACGGACCCGAGCATAGACACCGTGCCCAGTCTTCTCATGCAAAGATCCTGAAGAAAAACAACTAGCGCGCGGTTCCCATGGCCACGGGGGCACCAGGTCACGCGCCCTTACTCATCCACCTGCGATTAGCTCATGCGAGAACAAGGCACCAAGGGCCATGGGAGGTAAAGTACACGGGGACTGGCCCGTGAGCCAGAGCTCAGCCTCTTGGATTTAGCAACGCTGCTGGGATGGACCCGAGCATAGACGCCATGCCAGTCCTTAATCATGAGGCGGTCGCGGGAGGGCTTGCAAGGGCGCGAGACGTTCTTAGCGATGAAGCGCAGGTCAGGTATTTAATAATTCAAAAGTAACTTGCAAAGGATTGTAACTGGCTCTGATAGATGCAGAAAGGATACATGTCGTAGGGACGAACCCACACGGCCTGGGGATGATGCAGCCCGAGGGGCGCCCCCAGACTGAACGAACTAGATAGATATCACCTGGTACCATTGCTGAAGAGGTGTTGAAGTAGCCAAAAAACGCGCGCTGTTGGAGTCGTTCCTCATGAGCCACTCTGGTGCCGAGTCTCGGGAGGCTCGGAGGGACCGAGAGGCTCCTGAAGGTGCTCCTCCATCTCCGCCAGGATCGCCTGATGCCTGGCCTCGCAAGCCGTTTGGGCGTCCCTCATGCAGCGCTGGAACGCTTCAGCCATGCCCGGCAGGCCGAAGGGCATGCGGACATAGCTGTGAGGTGGACCCTTGCACCGTCCGACGCGAGATGGCCAGATGAGCTGCCGCGACGCGACCCTGTTGAGCCCGGGGATGTCGATGCAAACACGAAACTCCTTACCCTCGCTGGGGCGGTGAGCTACGCTTCACGGTAGGCGGCGATCGCCTTGCAGAACCCTTGCTTCTTGAATCTCCTCGATTGCCTTGCTGATGAACTCTTGAACGCCTGGTGCCTCACACCTGATGCCTTCTCCTGGGAAGCGCGCTCTGAAGAGAGCCTCCACGTGGTGCCCGAGCACCTCCCCCGTGACCCTGGCTAGGTATGAGGCCCTCCAAGGAAGAGCCCCCGAGCCTAGCCTGAGAGGGGCCCCGAGCGCGGCTTCCTATGCGATGGGTGAAGGTGCCGCGTTCGGAGAAGCGAGGCTCAGCGCGGCGGCCTCAAGCGATGCTTCCTCATGAGACCCCTGTCCCAGCTGCAGCTTCTTCGTCTTGGGGGCGACCTCAGGAGGGAGGGCGCCATCCTTGTCTTCAGGGTTCTCGACCGCTGCAGCCTGGAAGGCGCGCTCGAGGGAGCACACCGCATCCTTCTCTTGGCACGCGACTGTGATGATGCCGCCGCTTCCTGGCATCTTGAGGACGTTGTAGCCGTGGTGCGTAGCCGCCATGAACTTGGCCAGTGCTGGGTACCCTAGGATGGCGTTGTCGGGCAGGCGTATGTTGGTCACGTCGAAGTCGATGAGCTCAGTGTGGTAGTTGTTGCGCTCGCCGAAGGTGACAGGGAGGCGAACCTACCCTATCGGGTGTGTAGAACCGTCGATCACTCCTGAAAATGGCTTGGTTGGGTGAAGCTGGTAGTATGGCACTTGGAGCTTGTCGAACGTCTGGACAGAGAGAACACTGAGCCCTGCTCCGCCATCGATGAGAGTCTTAGTGACAACCACGTTGCTGATGACAGGGGAGCAGAGCATAGGGAGCGCGCCAGCAGTGGTCGCGCACTTGAGCTGGTCTGAGGAGTCGAAGGTGATGGCACACTTGGATCACCTGAGAGGGTGAGTTGCTTCGGGCTTGGGGAGTGCTGCGTTCACCTCGGGCGCGAATTGCTTGAAGACGCGGTGGGAAGCCAGGGCCTGTGAGCCGCCCAAGATGCAGGCGATGCCGCGAGGCTCCTGGAAGCCCCCATCCCCCTCGTCCTGGTGGTGATCTTCATTCCTTCTTGGCGGTGGAGGCAGAGGAGGCAGGGCAGCGTTGCCCTGAGGGCGCTCCTCACGAGGCTGCTCCCTCCAGGCGCCCTCACGAGGCTGGCCCTGTCAGCGGTCCTCATGAGGCTGGTCGCACCACTCCTGACGATGGTCGCGTCCATCCCAGCGTCCTCCACCTCGGCCGCCTCCATGATCGTAGCCTCGATCGTTGCGCTCGGGGCATCGACCGTGACGCCCGTCGCGGAGGGCCCTGAGCTCCTGGCAGTCGTTGGTGTTGTGGCTGTGAACGTTGTGGAAGTCGCAGAACGGTCGGTTGCTCTTGGATGACTCGGGGTGGTCGCAGCCCCGCTTCGTCTCTGTCTCGGCCGCAAGCACGGCTGGCCCCTTGCGCTTCACGTCCTTGGTCTTGGTCTTCTTGTCTTCTGGATCAGCATCGGGGAGCTCGAGGAGGGAGAGGCGTCCCTCCTCAGCCCTTGCGCACTGATAACCCACAAGTATAGGGGATAATTGTAGCCTCTTTCGATAAGTAAGAGTGTCGAACCCAACGAGGAGCTAAAGGTAGAACAAATATTCTCTCTCAAGTCCTATGTGCCACTAATACGACTCTACGCACGCTTGACGTTCACTTTACCTAGAACAAGTATGAAACTAGAAGTACTTTGTAGGTGTTGTTGGATAGGTTTGCAAGATAATAAAGAGCACGTAAATATAAACTAGGGGCTGTTTAGATAAAGAAGCAATAAAGTAAATATAGCAAGTGCGGAAAAGTGGTGGTAGGAGTTGTGAAATTGTCCCTAAGCAATTGACTACTTTACTAGACCGATAGCAAGTTTTATGTGGGAGAGGCATAAGCTAACATACTTTCTCTTCTTGGATCATATGCACTTATGGTTGGAACTCTAGCAAGCATCCGCAACTACTAAAGATCATTAAGGTAAAACCCAACCATAGCATAAAAACGTCAAGTCCCCTTTATCCCATACGCCACAACCCCCTTACTTGGGTTTAAGCTTCTGTCACTCTAGCAACCCACTATAAGTGAATCATGAACGTATTGCAACACCCTACAGCGGGAATCCCTCACGCTTGCGCGACACGGAGGGCACAATAGGACAGCAACATAACCACAAGCAAATTAAACCAATCATAGCAATTCATCAATCACTGGTAGGACAACGAAAATCTACTCAGACATCATAGGATGGCAACACATCATTGGATAATAATATGAAGCATAAAGCACCATGTTCAAGTAGAGGGTACAGCGGGTTGCGGGAGGGTGGACCACTGAATATAGATGTGGGAAGGTGATGGAGATGTTGGTGAAGATGGCGGAGGTGTTGGGGTAGATCGCGGTGATGATGATGGCCTCCGGCAGCGTTCCGGCGCCACTGGAAGCAAGGGGGAGAGAGCCCCCCTTCTTCTTCTTCTTCCTTGACCTTATCCCTAGATGGGAGAAGGGTTTCCCCTCTGGTCCTTGGCTCCCATAGCATGGGAGGGGCGAGAGCCCCTCCGAGATTGGATCTATCTCTATGTCTCTCTCTATTTCTGCGTTCTCAGATTCTGTCCTTCCACCGTTTCTTTTATATACGGAGATCCGTAACTCCGATTGGGGTGAATCTTTCGCCAAGGTTTTTCTCATAAAATTAGCTTTTTGCGGCAAAAGAAGAGAGTCAACCGCCTTACGGGGTGCCCACGAGAGTCCAGGGCGCGCCTGCCCCCCTG
>NC_041389.1:265039381-265085123 GCF_002162155.2 Triticum dicoccoides
TCTCACGTTGATTCTTCCTCCCAGAAATCAAAAATATTCCAAAATAATTCTCCGTCCGTTTTTATCCCGTTTGGACTCCGTTTGATATTGGGTTTCTGTGAAATATAAAACATGCAACAAACAAGAACTGGCATTGGGCACTGGATCAATATGTTAGTCCCAAAAATAATATAAAAAGTTGCCAAAAGTATATGAAAGTTGAATAATATTGGCATGGAACACTCAAAAATTATAGATACGATGGAGACTTATCAGCATCCCCAAGCTTAGTTCCTGCTCGTCCTCGAGTAGGTAAATGATAAAAAAGATATTTTTTTATGTGGAATGCTACCTAGCATAATCTTGATCATATGTCTAATCATGGCATGAATATTAAGACACGAGCGATTCAAGGCAATAGTCTATCTTTTGACATAAAGACAATAATACTTAGGGCATCCCAACAAAAAATCATGTCTTTCAAAATATCAACGCTAAAGAACGCTATCCCTGCAAAATCATATAGTTAGGCCATGCTTCATTTTCATCACACAAAATACTCCCATCATGCACAACCCCGGTTTCAGCCAAGCAATTGGTTCATACTTTTTAACGCGCTTCAGCTTTTTCAACCCTCACGCAATACATGAGCGCAAGCCATGGATATAGCACTATATGTGGAATAGAATATGATGGTGGAGGTTTATGTGGAGAAGACAAAAAGGGAGAAAGTCTCACATCGACGCGGCTAATCAACGGGCTATGGAGATGCCCATCAATTGATGTCAATGCGAGGAGTAGGGATTGCCATGCAACAGATGCACTAGAGCTATAAGTGTATGAAAGTTCAAACTGAAAACTAAGTGGGTGTGCATCCAACTTTCTTGCTCATGAAGACCTCGGGCATTTGAGGAAGCCCATCATCGGAATATACAAGCCAAGTTCTATAATGAAAATTCCCACTAGTATATGAAAGTGACAATATAGGAGACTCTCTATATGAAGAACATGGTGCTACTCTGAAGCACAAGTGTGGTAAAAGGATAGTAACATTGCCCCTTCTCTCTTTTTCTCTCATTTATTTATTTATTTTAAAAAAATTGTGGGCTTCTTTGGCCTCTTTTTTTTATTAATTTGGGCTTCTTTAGCCTCTTTTATTTTTCATAAAGTCCGGAGTCTCATCCCGACTTGTGGGGGAATCATAGTCTCCATCATCCTTTCCTCACTGGGGCAATGCTCTAATAATGATGATCATCACACTTTTATTTACTTACAACTCAATATTACAACTCGATATCTCGAACAAAGATATGACTCTATATGAATCCTTTTGGTGGTGTACTGGGATGTGCAATGATCTATCATAGCAATGACATCAAAAAATGGACAAGCCATGAAAACATCATGCTAGCTATCTTACGATCATGCAAAGCAATATGACAATGAATGCTCAAGTCATGTATATGATGATGATGGAAGTTGCATGGCAATATATCTCGGAATGGCTATGAAAATGCCATGATAGGTGGGTATGGTGGCTGTTTTGAGGAAGATATAAGGAGGCTTATGTGTGATAGAGTGTATCACATCACGGGGTTTGGATGCACCGGCGAAGTTTGCACCAACTCTCGAGGTGAGAAAGGGCAATGCACGGTACCGTAGAGGCTAGCAAATTGCGGAAATGTAAGAGTGCGTATAATCCATGGACTCACATTAGTCATAAAGAACTCATATACTTATTGCAAAAGTCTACTTGCCCTCGAAGCAAAGTACTACTACGCATGCTCCTAGGGGAAGGGTTGGTAGGAGTTAACCATCGCGCGATCCCGACCTCCACACATAAGGAAGACAATTAAAAGAGCACCCCATGCAACAAATTTGTCACACAACGGTTACCATACGTGCATGCTACGGGACTTGCAAACCTCAACACAAGTATTTATCAATTTCACAATTACCCCACTAACACGACTCTAATATCACCACCTTTATATTGCAAAACTATTGCAAGGAATCAAACATATCATATTCAGTGATCTACAAGTTTTATGTAGGATTTTATGACTAACCATGTGAATGACCAATTCCTGTCATCTCTCTAAATAGATATAAGTGAAGCAATAGAGTTTAATTCTTTCTACAAAAGATATGCCCATGCTCTAACAAATATAAGTGAAGCAAAAGAGCATTTTACGAATGGTGGTTTTCTATGTAAAGAGAAACAGGCAATCCAAACTTCAAATGATATAAGTGAAGCACATGAAGCATTCTATAAAGCCGTACTCAAAAGATTTAAGTGAAGTGCAATGAGCATTCTATAAATCAACCAAGGACTATCTCATACCAGCATGGTGCATAAAAGAAAAATGAAAACTAAATGCAAAATACGCTCCAAGACTTGCACATATCGCATGAACAAAACGAATACGAAAACATACCGATACTTGTTGAAGAAAGAGGGGATGCCTTCCGGGGCATCCCCAAGCTTAGACGCTTGAGTCTCCTTGAATATTTACTTGGGGTGCCTTGTGCATCCCCAAGCTTGAGCTCTTGCCTCTCTTCCTTTTCCTCATATCAAGTCATCCTCGATCAAACACTTCATCCACACAAAACTTCAACAGAAAGCTCGGTAAGATCCGTTAGTATAATAAAGCAAATCACTACTCTAAGTATTGTAGCAAACCAATTCATATTTTGTTTTTGCATTATGTCTACTGTAATATAGCTTTTCCATGGCTTAATCCACTGATATAAATTGATAGTTTCATCACAACAAGCAAACTATGCATCAAAAACAGAATCTGTCAAAAACAGAACAGTCTATAGCAATCTGAACATTAACCATACTTATGGTACCCCAATATAATCCTTAATAAGCACAAACTTCTCCGATATAGTGTAGTAGGGAGAATTCAAAAATATAATAGGACTATCATGCGTAGGTGCAATAGCAACAATTTCATGTTTAACATAAGGAACTATAGCAAGTTCATCTCCATAAGCATAATTCATATTGGCATCTTGGCCACAAGCATAGCAAGCATCATCAAAAAGGGATATTTCAAGAGAATCAACGGGATCATAACAATCATCATAGCAATCATCCTTCGGTAACACGAAGGGGAATTAAACAATGTATGAGTTGAGGAGTTACTCTCATTAGAAGGTGGGCACGGGTAGCTAATCCACTCTTCCTCCTTTTGTTCTTTGCTCTCCTCATCATCTTTTTCATCCAATGAGCCAACAGTTTCATCAATTTCTTCTTCCATAGCTTCCTGCAAAATATTAGTCTCTTCTTGGACAGCGGAGGAGTCCTCAATATATGGTTTAACATAGGCATTAGAAGCATAATTATCATAGCAATATTCAAGTATGGCAAAATTTTCAGATTTGTAAAGAGTAGCATCATACTTTTCAATCAAATAAGCAATTTCATAAGCACCCTTAAAAGCAACAAATTCTTCAATTTGTTGAACATCATAGTAATTATAAACACCCTTAGCATATGAAGATACGATTCCATTATCACTATACAAGCATTGGTAGGGAAGGTGTTTCTTAGGGTTTTCAGAACAACAAGTAACATCATATATTTCACATAAAGTCCAAGCATAGCATTGCAAACGATGAATTTGATCCAGTAAAAGTTTCCCTTTTTCAGATATACGGTGTCACACATAACAAGCATGCTCATCTAAAGATTTGCCCTCAACTAAGCTAGTGGGGGTTTCAGCACGAGCACAAAGGGATCGAAGATGATCCAAGTAAAAAGCTTCAGGAGTGTGATAGATTTTGAGTGGTTCTTCAACCATTGGTTTAGTAGGTACAACTAATTTTTTTGGTATTTTGCGTTTCCTACCCATAACTAAAGATAGAGAACAACTTAGAACAGAAAATAAAAATTACTTAGTGATAAAGTAAACAAGCACACACAAGAATATTCACCCCACGCTATGACTCCCCGACAACGGTGCCAGAAAAAGGTCTTGATAACCCACAAGTATAGGGGATAATTGTAGCCTCTTTCGATAAGTGAGAGTGTCGAACCCAACGAGGAGCTAAAGGTAGAACAAATATTCTCTCAAGTCCTATCTACCACTGATACGACTCTACGCACACTTGAGTTCACTTTACCTAGAACAAGTATGAAACTAGAAGTACTTTGTAGGTGTTGTTGGATAGGTTTGCAAGATAATAAAGAGCACATAAATATAAACTAGGGGTTTTTTAGATAAAGAAGCATAAAGTAAATATAGCGAGTGCGGAAAAGTGGTGGTAGGAGTTGTGAAATTTTCCCTAAGCAATTGACTACTTTACTAGACCGATAGCAAGTTTTATGTGGGAGAGGCATAAGCTAACATACTTTCTCTTCTTGGATCATATGCACTTATGATTGGAACTCTAGCAAGCATCTGCAACTACTAAAGATCATTGCGGGAGAGTGGACCACTGAATATAGATGGGGGAAGGTGATCGAGATGTTGGTGAAGATGGCGGAGGTATTGGTGTAGATCGCGGTGATGATGATGGCCCCCGACAGCGTTCCGGCGCCACCGGAAGCAAGGGGGAGAGAGCCCCCCTTCTTCTTCTTCTTCCTTGACCTTCTCCCTAGATGGGAGAAGGGTTTCCCCTCTGGTCCTTGGCTCCCATGGCATGGGAGGGGCGTGAGCCCCTACGAGATTGGATCTATCTCTCTGTCTCTCTCTGTTTCTGCGTTCTCAGATTCTGCCCTTCCACCGTTTCTTTTATATCCGGAGATCCATAACTCCGATTGGGGTGAATCTTTAGCCCAGGTTTTTCTCATAAAATTAGCTTTCTTGCGGCAAAAGAAGAGCATCAACCGCCTTACGGGGTGCCCACGAGAGTCCAGGGCGCGCCTGTCCCCCTGTCTCATGGCCCCCTCGGGCACCGTCTCACGTTGATTCTTCCTCCCAAAAATCAAAAATATTCCAAAATAATTCTCCGTCCGTTTTTATCCCGTTTGGACTCTGTTTGATATTGGGTTTCTGTGAAACATAAAACATGCAGCAAATAGGAACTGTACTGGGCACTGGATCAATATGTTAGTCCCAAAAATAATATAAAAAGTTGCCAAAAGTATATGAAAGTTGAATAATATTGGCATGGAACAATCAAAAATTATAGATACGACGGAGACGTATCACGCACTTGTTCGCCATGTTGAACATCTCCAGAGTGGTGATACGTCTCCAACGTATCTATAATGTTTGATTGTTCCATGCTATTATATCACCCGTTTTGGATGTTTATGGGCTTTACTTTGCACTTTTATATCATTTTGGGGACTAACCTATTAACTGGAGGCCCAGCCCAAATTGTTGTTTTTTGGCCTATTTCAGTCTTTCGAAGAAAAGGAATATCAAACGGAGTCCAAACGGAATGAAACCTTCAGGCGCGATCTTTTTGGAACAAACGCAATCTAGGAGACTTGGATTGGACGTCAAGAAGCAGCCAAGCCGGCCACGAGGGTCCAGGGCGCGCCCTAGGGGGGTGGTCGCGCCCCCCACCCTCATGGGCCCCTCGTGGCTCCCCTTACCGACCTCCTTCGCCTATATATATCTACGTACCCCGAGAACATCCAGGAGCACCACGAAACCCTATTTCCACCGCCATAACCTTCTGTACCCGTGAGATCCCATCTTGGGGCCTTTTCCGGCGCTCTGCCCGAGGGGGAATCGATCATGGAGGGCTTCTACATCAACACCATAGCCTCTTTGATGAGTTGTGAGTAGTTTACCATAGACCTTCAGGTCCATAGTTATTAGCTAGATGGCTTCTTCTCTCTCTTTGAATCTCAATACAAAGTTACCCTCGATCTTCTTGGAGATCTATTCGATGTAACTCTTTTTGTGGTGTGTTTGTCGAGATCCGATGAATTGTGGGTTTATGATCAAGTTTATCTATGATAAATATTTGAATCCCCTCTGAATTCTTTTATGTATGATTGGTTATCTTTGCAAGTCTCTTTGAATTATCAGTTTGGTGTGTCCTACTAGATTGATCTTTCTTGCAATGGGAGAAGTGCTTAGCTTTGGGTTCAATCTTGTGGTGTCCTTTTCCAGTGACAGCAGGGACAGCAAGACACATATTGTATTGTTGCCATCGAGGATAAAAAGATGGGGTTTATATCATGTTGCTTGAGTTTATCCCTCTACATCATGTCATCTTGCCTAATGTGTTACTCTGTTCTTATGAACTTAATACTCTAGATGCATGCTGGATAGCAGTCGGTGTGTGGAGTAATAGTAGTAGATGCAGAATCGTTTCGGTCTACTTGTCGCGGACGTGATGCCTATATACATGATCATGCCTAGATATTCTCATAACTATGCACATTTCTATCAATTGCTCGACAGTAATTTGTTCACCCACCGTAATACTTATGCTATCTTGAGAGAGGCCACTAGTGAAACCTATGGCCCCCGGGTCTATTCTCCATCATATAAGTTTCCAATCTACTTTATTTTGCAATCTTTACTTTCCAATCTATATCATAAAAATACCAAAAATATTTATCTTATCTTATTATCTCTATCAGATCTCACTTTTGCAAGTGGCCGCGTAGGGATTGACAACCCCTTTATCGCGTTGGTTGCGAGGTTCTTGTTTGTTTGTGTAGGTACGAGGGACTTGTGTGGAGCCTCCTACTAGATTGATACCTTGGTTCTCAAAAACTGAGGGAAATACTTATGCTACTTTGCTGCATCACCCTTTCCTCTTCAAGGGAAAACCAACGCAGTGCTCAAGAGGTAGCAAGTGGTGCAGAGATCCTCATGGATGGCGAGCTCCTCCTTCATCTTGACATCGCGGACGCCATCAGTGAATGCTGAAATGATGGCCTCGTCCGACACCTTGGGGATCTTGAGGCGAACGTTGTTGGAGCGTTGGATATACTTTTGCAGGGTCTCTCCAGGTTGCTGCTTGATGCGACGCAGGTCACCCGCAGCCAGCGGACGGCCGCGAGTGCCCTGAAAGTTGGCGATGAAGCGGTTGTGCATCTCCTCCCACGAAGAAACCGACCCCTCGATCAGGTTCAGGAGGCAAGAACGTGCGCATCCTTGAGGGCCATCGGGAACCAGTTTGCCATGATCTTTTCGTCGCCGCTGGCCACCTCGATGCTCAGCTCGTAGAGCTGCAGGAACTCGGCGGGGTCGGTGGTGCCGTCGTAGCAAGGACGCAGGTCAGGTTTGAACTTGCTTGGCCAGACGATGTTGCGGAGCTCCGGAGTGAATGCACGGCATCCTGCCGTGGCCACCGGAGGTCGTCGAGAGGGTGGGAACTGATCCTGGTGCACGCGCACTGCCACCTCCTACAGCGGTATGCGTGCCTGGTGCTGGGGTGCTAGAAGCACGCGCGCTTCTCCCAGGGGACGCTGCACCACCTGCCAGCTCACATCCTCCCGAGCTGGTGCAGGGTGAGGTGGGTCGCACCGTGGAGCCACACGCCTTGGCTCGATGATGACGCCATGGGCCGGGGTGGTGGTGGAGCCCCGTGCGCCACGTCACCCGCTGCGGGTGGTTGCTGAGGCAGCAAGCGAGCCGGCTCGGCGGAGCCCCCATGCGCGATGCTGACGAGCTCAGCGATCCGCTCGAGCCACTCCTCGTAGAGGTCACCAACCGGGCGGTAGCGAAGGAGCTCCCGCACCATGAGCAGAGCGGCTTGCGCATCCGCCTGGCCACGGCGTGCATGGGATGACCAAGCTGCAGGTGTCAGTGACAGAGTAGCGGTGCGCCCGTCATGGTGCACCGACGGGTGCAGCGATGAAGCTTGCTGCTCGTGGCCGGCAGGGCCTATGGCGGCGTTGGCCAACGGAGACGGAGCGTGACAGGCACAGCCATCACCTGCCGGAGCCGTCTGAGCGACACGGGTAGCGACTGCGGCCCGACGCTCGGCGCGAGCCCGGCGCGCGTCGGCCATGGAGGTGTCAGAGTAGCGGTGGATCGATCGAAGGAAGAGAGGATCCGATGCACCCCTACCTGGTGCGCCAAATGTCGGATTAAGGGATCCGCAAACCCTTGAGAGGTTCGAACTCTGGGGTGCGTGCGGAGATCTCAACCTACCCAGCCTGCCTACTCGCTATCCTCCTAAGCCTAGCACGTCGAGCTCAAAGAGACACAGAGACACAACAGTTTATCCTGGTTCGGGCCACCTTGCGATGCAATACCCTACTCAAGCATTTTGGTGGATTGCCTCGGAGGGTTGAAGATGAACTAGTACAGTGGATGAACTGGACTCAGGAGGTGAGGTGTTCTTGAGCTGGTGTGGTGTGTTCTAGTTCTACTTGTCTTGCCTTCTATGGTGGTGGCTAGTCCTATTTATAGTGGCCTTGGTCCTCTTCCCCAATGTTGGCGGGAAGGGATCCCACAACGGCCGGATTTGAAAGGGGAGCAGTACAGCTTATCCTGACAAAAGTAGTCTTCACCTGCGAAAAGCCTCTGCTCGTGACGCTGCGGTGGGCTTGTCGATGACCTCCGTCCTACCGTCCTGGTGGTCTTGGTCTCGTTGCACCAGAATGGAAACCTTTAGCTCATTCCTCGGGACTCCACGCATGTGGCTTGCCTCCTTTGCACCGAAGAGGAAACATGCGCTTTGCGCCCGCCTGGCGCCCGCCTGGTGCCTGCCTGGCCTTGGTCGTCATGGCTCACGTCAGCTGAGCCTCATGTGGTAAACCTTGCATAGAACTCTCTGCCCCTCAGGAGCCAGCCTGAGGAGGCCGAACCCCTCGGGGGTCTTGGCGCTGCCCGCCTCGCGAGGCTTGGCCCCTCGCGAGGGTCTTGTGGTGTTGATGCTAAAGCTGGGTCGTACCAGGCCATCGATGGAGCCACGTGGTGGGCCACAGGCAGGCAGGGCTGGATACCCCCAAATCCAGGACGCCGGCAGTGGCTGGTCACGGGAGACTTCAACCAAATTTATCGGGCGCGAGATAGAAACCGTGCAAATGTTGATCGGAGCCGCATTGTCAGGTTTCGAGATGCTCTCAACTCCTGTGAGCTTAAAGAGATTTATCTCCAGAATAGGAGATTCACTTGGAGTAATGGACAGAATGAGCCCACCTTGAGCAAGTTAGATAGTTTTTTCTGCAATGAAGACTGGGACTTGGAGTTTGGCTCCCACATCCTGCATGCTTTATCATCCTCCCTTTCTGACCATTGTCCCCTTTTGCTTGCATCCGCAAACGGCGCAAAGTACTCCGAATGCTTCCGCTTTGATAATTTCTAGATCAAGATGCCACGTGGAATGAAGGCCACAACCATACCGAGTCGTACCACATCCTACACCACAATCTCAAGAAAACTAGCATCAGGAAGGCTTGGAGCAAATCCCTCTGCTCCAACATGAAAGTCCAATTACACATTGCCCTAGAGGTCATCCTCCGCCTTGATATTGCGCAAGAGTCTAGGTCTCGAAGCTCGGAGGAGATCGATCTTCGGAAGAGACTAAAGAGGAGGTTGGTTGGCCTGGCTGTGCTTGAAAAGGCTCGAAAACGACATATCTCTAGAATAACGAACATTAAAGAGGGGGACGCAAACACTAAGTTCTTTCACCTTTGTGGCGAAGAAAAAAATTTATTCACCGCCTTAGACACAACGCGGGGTGGGTGACAGACCACAACCACAAGAAGGATATTATTCACCGTCACTTCTCTTCTGTCATCAAGAAGGGGCCAAGGAGCCTTAAGGATTTTAATTGGAGTTGCATCCCCACCCCAGATTGTGATCTTAGTGATATTGGGGCCCCGTTCACCATGGAGGAGGCTAGGAAGGCAGTCTTTGACTCGCCTGGCGATAAGGCGCCGGGGCCGGATGGGTTCACGGGTTAGTTCTTCAAGGCATGTTGGGATGTTATCAAGGTCGACATCATGGCTGCCATCAACCACTTCTCGAATCTCCATGCCACCAACTTGCATTAGCTAAACTCAGCCAACATTGCTTTAATCCCCAAGAAGGATGGCGCGGAGGACATTTCTGACTTCAGGCCGATAAGTCTAATTCATGTTTTGGCAAAGCTCTTTGCTAAGATGATGGCGACGCGCCTCTTCATCCACATGAATGATCTTGTGTCCCCAGCTCAAAGTGCATTTATCAAGAAGAAAAGCATTCACGACAACTTCACTTATGTCTGCAACCTCGCCCGCAGACTACACCGTCGCAAGACCTCTATGTTGCCTTTCAAGCTTGACATCAAGAAGGCCTTCGACTCCGTGAGATGGGACTACTTAATGGACCTTCTTTAACATCTTGGCTTCCCTGCACGCTTTAGAGGCTGGGTCTCGGCGCTTCTCACTTCAGCTACCTTGAGAGTGTTGCTCAATGGCACGGTCGGAGATCCTATTGGGCATGGGAAGGGGTTACAGCAAGGAGACCCGGTGTCGCTGCTTCTTTTTGTGCTTGCCATCAACCCCCTGCACCACATCCTCAACAAGGCTACATTACAAGACCAATTGCATCCGATCCGGAGTAATACGGCAACTCTTCGTGCCTCCCTATATGCTGATGATGCGGCCATTTGTGTGAAGCCCATCAAGGAGGATGTCTCATGTTTTGCCTCCATCCTAGACGCCTTTGGTGAGGTCACGGGCCTGGTCACCAACTGCAGCAAAAGTCTAGTCGCCCCAATTCGTTGTGCTGGCCTTGATCTTCCTCACATTCTGCAAATTTTCCCTGCCAAACTCACAACCTTACCCATGACATACTTGGGGCTGCCACTCTTGGTCAAGAGGCTTAAGGCTGTGCACTTCTTGCCTCTGGAAGACAAAGTTGCGCGCAGGCTTACCCCATGGATTGGCCACCTCATGGCCGCCCCTGGGAGGGTTGTTCTGGTCAAAGTGGTTCTCGCTGCCATCGCTATCTACAGCATTACTTCGCTGGTCTAGCCGGCTGAGGTGATGAAGCGTATTGATGCCTTGCGACGTGCATTTCTCTGGGTAGGTTGCGACAAAGTCATCGGGGACAAGTGTAAAATCAATTGGGAGTGAGTCTACAGCCCCAAACCTATGGGCGGCCTAGGCATTCTAAACCTGGACAAATTCGCCGCTGCTCTCCGCTTGCGGTGGCTTTGGAATGAGTGGGCGGAGCCGTCAAAGCCGTGGTTTGGTCTGGGCACTCCTTGCACCGAGGCCGACAGGGACCTTTTCGCGGCTGCTACGAAGGTCGTGATTGGCAATGGGGCCAAGGCTTGCTTCTGGATGTCTCCCTGGCTTGATGGCCTAAGGCCGATGGACATTGCCCCTAAAATCTTTGAGATCTCAAAAAAGAAAGGCTGCTCTGTGAGGAAGGCACTCACTGATGAACTGTGGATATCACAGATTGACATGACAAATGGCATTACCGCAAGACATATACATGACTTCGTCACCCTTTGGGAGAAGTTGGATGGGATAATCCTGGATCATGACACGCAAGATACGATCACATGGAAGCTTACGAAGAGTGGTTCTTACTCCACTTCTTCAGCCTATTCGCTACAGTTCGAGGGACGCACCTCAACACCACTCCTAAAGACCGTTTGGAAAGTCTGCGCAACTCCGAAATGCAAGTTCTTTGCTTGGTTAATCATTCACAACAGAGTATGGACAAGGGACAGGCTACAACGAAGAGGGTGGCCGAATTGCGGTTTGTGTCCTCTTTGCAGCCAAGTTCGGGAGTCTGCGGCGCACCTTCTATTCCAATGCCAGTTTTCGGTTGCGGTTTGGAATGCGGTAAAGGCAAAGATCGGGCTGAGCAATATTGTCACGACGGACTGGGCGGCTATGCGAAGTGTCAGACATTGGTGGACCGATATTGCGCTCGCGCGCTCGCCTAATGGGAAAGGGATGGCCTCCCTGCTTATGCTTATCTCTTGGGAACTTTGGAAGGAAAGGAACGCTAGGGTCTTTCGAAATATCTCCGCCCCTACGACGATCCTCGTGGAAAAAATCATGGATGAGGCGACAATGTGAGCGTTGGCGGGTGCCAAAGGGCTGGGTGTAATTTTACATTGTGAGTAGTGCCTCATATTCGCCTTTGTTCGGCCATTAATTGGTTGTGGTCCTCAGACCTTGTTACAATTCTTAATTAATGAAATGTCAAATCTTTTGCCTCGTTTAAAAAAAGATGTAGCTGGGGCACTAGCGTAGCCAGGATCGAGCCAGGCCTCTGGCAAGCAGAGGCTGAACATGTGCTACAGTGCTAAACACTGTCGAAATTGCTAGTCAACAAAGATATGACTCGACCCAGAGCACGGCCTTGCTGCCTAGGTCTTGTCTATGCCACTATACTAGGGTAAACACATAGTTGTGTCTTCGTCGAGCAAGGGTTACATTTCATTGCACCGCTTTATTTTCTGTAATTCGTCTTTGTTTCGAAGAACTTCCCCGCCTACTCTTATTTTTTTATTTTATTTTTGAAACAAGGTAAAAGATTTGCCATTTTCATTGAATAAGAAGGAGTATTAGGGGTCTTGGCCAAAGGCCAAATACAACATATCACTCTCGCGGCATGGCATTACACAAATGTTTCGCACTGGCTAGACACCATTGTCGGTGTCAAAACCGCCGAATCTCGGGTAGGGGGTCCCGAACTGTGTGTCTAAGGCTGATGGTAACAGGAGGCGGGGGACACAATGTTTACCCAGGTTCAGGCCCTCTCGATGGAGGTATTACCCTACTTCCTGCTTGATTGATCTTGATGATATGAGTATTACAAGAGTTGATCTACCACGAGATCTTAGATGCTAAACCCTAAAAGCTAGCCTATGATTATGATTGTTGTTCTACGGACTAAACCCTCTGGTTTATATAGACACCGGAGGGGGCTAGGGTTACACAGAGTCGGTTACAGAGAAAGGAATCTTCATATCCTAACCGCTAAGCTTTCCTTCCACGCAAAGGAGAGTCCCATCCGGACACGGGACGAAGTCTTCTATCTTGTATCTTCATAGCCCAACAGTCCGGTGTATGCATATAGTCCGGTCGTCCAAGGACCCCTTAATCCGGGACTCCCTCAGTAGCCCCTGAACCAGGCTTCAATGACGATGAGTCCGGCGCGCAGATTGTCTTCGTCATTGCAAGGCGGGTTCCTTCTCCGAATACTCCAAAGTAGATCTTGAATATAAGAATCGTGTCCGGCTCTGCAAAACAAATTCCACATACCACTGTAGAGAGTATAATATCCCACGAGTCCAATCTACTGACAACTCATAGCGTGACATCACGCCACGGCTCGGTCTTTATTCGAACTGTTTTTATCCTGTCCCTCCGTATCTCGAGGCGCGGTTTTATCAGCACGTCTTGTCAAAGCAGAGATCGTGTCCCCTTATCACAGGATTCTCATCAATGCGGGTATGGGTAACCCAACCGTGCCATCCGCATGGCGCTTGGGAAATAAGCGAGCTTTAGGGAAAGTGGGGAGGCGCATGATTTTTACTGCCTTTATAAAGGGATAAGGATTCACCTCTTTCACCCACGCTTCCTTGAGCTCCAACGCCCATTCATTCTTGAGCTCCAACGCCCAAGCCCTTACCTTTGCCGCCCAAAAACGCACTCCAATCATGTCCGGATCCGGAGCTGGAGGCAAGTGGATGGCCTCCTCCGTTAATAAGGAGGACATCAAGAAGCTTTGAGAGGCCGGGTACTTGTCCAAAGACATTGCTCATCGGCTTCCAGCCAAGGGGCAGATCAACCCTACCCCGGAGCCCCAAGAAAGGGTGGTGTTTCTCTCCCACTTCGTCTGCAGACTGGGATTTCCCCTCCACCCGTTCGTCCGTGGACTGATGTTCTACTACGGGCTGGACTTCCACGACTTGGCTCCCAACTCCATCCTCAACATCACAACATTTATTGTCGTGTGCGAGGCCTTCCTCCGCATCCCACCTCACTTCGGCCTATGGCTGAAGACCTTCAATGTGAATCCAAAGGTGGTGAGCGGACAACAAGCGGAGTGCGGAGGTGCCATGGTGGGCAAGATGCCCAATGTCACCTAGCCCGAAGGCTCCTTTGTGGAGACTGTAAAGGGGTGGCAATCGGGGTGGTTCTACATCACCGAGCCGCGCGGCACCAACTGGGAAGCAACCCTTGAATTCTGATCCAGAGTCCCCATGCGGCTCACCTCCTTGCAAGAGAAGGGTTTAGCCTAGGGCTCAGCGGAAGAAGTAACTGGGCTCCAGACATGTGTCCAGAACATGATAGGCAAGAAAATCAAGCTTGTCAACGTGGTCCAGGTTATGCTCTTCCACCGGATTCTTTCGTGCCAGAGTCGGACTTATAATTTGTGGGAGTTCGACCCGGCCAAGCACCAGACACTGCTGGAGCTCTTTGATACGACACACGAAGACATCTGGAAGGTGGTTTTTAAGGCCGGAGAGGTACCACCGCCCACGATCGAAGATCATGGGCTTAGCGCAAAACGTCGGGCTAATCTGGTAATTCTTTTATGTTTGCAAGGTATACCCTTTACCGGCATATATGCGGAAGGAACCTAAGCCTCCATGCCAATCTTTCAGGCCTGGGTAACGATAGCGGAGCAGATTGACTGTCCAGCTCCACTACCCGAAGATCCAGAAACGCCTCTTCTGACGAAGATGATGTTTCCAGCGCCTTATGAGGTGCCTGAGAAGAAAGCCAAGAAGGCGGCCAAGGGGACCAGAGGTGGTCTCCGATGCAAGGGTTCTTCGGACGTGACGTTTGAAGACGCCGAGACGCACTCCTCCACCGAAGACGACGATGAGGAGGAGGAGAAGACCCGCCCCCCCCTACTGGGGGGAGAAGAGGAAGGTCTCCACACATGGGGAGGCCGAGGCGTCCAAGAAGGGGAAAATCTCCCTTCCGGACTACTCCGCCGCAGCCACCAACAGCAGCGGGGAGTGGGAGCCCAGGGTCAAGCCCTGGCCAAATCATAAGTATCCGGACACGGTAATATTTTTGGTCTTTTTACTTTATCGTTTTTTAATATGCTAGACCGTGCATCTGCAGTCCAGCCCAGTCCACCATCGAGCTATCCTCCTCTTCGGAGGGGTCGCTGGACCCGTCGGTGATGAATAGCGGGTCCCTTCCGACGGCCACCCCCCCCCCCAAGGCCACGTACAACACTGAGGTGTTGTCTCGAAGGATACCAGTCCAAGAGGAGACCGTTCCGGTGATGCAGAAGAATAAAACCCCGGTTGCAAAACACATGGGGGGAAAGACCCCTACAGACCCCGACGACGGGGGCCGCATCCAGTTCGGCCCTCAGCCGAATGCAGCTCCGGAGACCCAAGTGGCTCCGGACTCAAGCAGGCAGCCTCTCCCGAACGAGGGGAGCAAGCCGCCTCCAACGGTGACCTCTGCCCATCCAGAGGCACCGGATAGATTGTTGGAAGCACTATGAGGCGCTTCCATTTTGGAAGAACACCGTATTCTTATGAGTACGGTGATTGAGAAAGTCCAATCCGCCAAAAACGGACTGACCGAAACCTGCATTAGCCTTCTAACAGGCTTTGAGGTAAGTAATGTAGTTGTAAAAGAATATCACCTTGTAGACAGTAGCCCCTGATGCTCTGTTCGGTGTTCGGAAAGAAAAAAACAAACAGAGGATCCAAGTAATTTTCTCAGGAGTCTAACATAATATGTCTATGTGAATAAGCAGGCGTCACTGCTGGCTGTTGCCGCTCATACTGCGGAGCTCTCCAGTTTGAAGTAGAATCTGGAGCAGGCCGAGGAAGAACTCGGCCTCATGAAGAAGCAGCTGGAGGACAGCAAGGTATGCACTAACTGGTGCTTTATATTTAGGAAGGATGAAAGGTTTGTACTGATTAAAGCGTCATGAACTTTATTAGGGGCCGTGACCGAAGTAGTGGCCCTCAAGAAGGCGTTGGCCGAGGCCGAGGACAAAGCGACTAAGGAACGCGCCGCGCACGAGAAGCAAGAGGCCCGGGTCAGTGAGGTCCAGCAAGAGCTCCAGGACGCCGTCAAAAAGTATGAGTCCCTGGAGCGTGATTCTAAGACTCAAGAGTCCGAACTTGCGAAGGCCCGCCAGAGCGCGCAAGATCCCCGAGCCGAAGCCCAGAGCGCCCTCCAGGAAATCCAGGCGGCCAAGAAGATCGCGGCGGGTAAGGCTTTTATTATGCAAATCAAGTATGTGAAGGAAACATTCCTTTTACTTACCCGAATTTGAAGTTCTCCAGGAGCATTTGCGGATCTGCCGCGCAGCGTATCAGATGTTGTAGAGTTCTTTCGAGCCGGAGAAGGGAGCTCTATGGAGAAGTTGTTGTGGTCTCAATACCTTGGACCAGAACATCCGGTGCCCTTTAGCGACCAGCTAAAACAGTTGGTCGAGCTGCACAAGGCGGCCGAACTGGCTATGAAGGACCTAATAGTCCAGCTATGGCCTGCCGAGCCCATGCCCAGTAGCTCCTTCGAACTCGTGAAGCGGCTGGTTAGTGCCTGCCCTCGGCCTGATGCCGTCAAGCGGCCGGTCTGCATTGAAGGTGCGCGGATGGCTTTTGCCCGCACCAAGATGCACTGGACGAAGATGGATGCCATGAAGTTGATGACCGAGGGTCCGCCCATGGGCAAGGAGCATCGCAAGCCCGAGATGTACTATGACAATGTCATGGAGGGATCCCGCCTTGTGGCGGAGCAATGTGCCAAGGATATCATTTTCCCTTGAAAGCATTATTTTATCATGTCCTGTAATATGGAACAAGGTCTTTATGTAATATAATGCTTGTTATTTAAAATTTTACCTCCTGTGCGGCCGTTTATGAAATCTGAGAGTTGGCCAGTCATCGGCTTCTGTCCCCACGTAGCTAGTACAGGGGTGTTCGGGATAAATCTAAACACTCTTTATCCAAATTTTGGTCCTTTAAGGAGGTGTTTAGCGCAACGAACAAGGCAATCGGACTATACAGCTTTATCACCCTCACTTAGCCATAGGAGTTCTATAATTTTAAATTTTGGCGTAGCCCCTGGTATCTGGAAGGTTGAAGTTCGGGCGCTATACGCGCCTAATCGGATAAATACTGATTCCTCGCATAAAGCGGAAAAAATCTCTAACGATCTGAAAACCTCTCGAACAGCTGACCAGCTCTCGCCGCATCATGACAATCAGTTTTCGGCTTTCTCTACTGAGGTGCTCGTCTGGAAGAACTGGGACACAATCGCAGTAGTTCTCCCTTTACTACCCTAGCCCATATAGCAGAACATAAGGTAGCAAGCATAGGAGCCGGGCAACCCAACTATTGACCAAAGACATGATTTGGAGCCGATGCATATAATGCTGTAAGTTTGGGGTGCCGAACTGTACTGTAAAAGTGTTCGGACTTTCTTGCCGTGTTATGGGGTACAATGAAGCCTCTAGCGAATTAAGGCGTACCAGAATGTATGGGTGCAATTGAAAATATATAGACAAGTAAAAAAAATTAGGTATAAGCAGACACTGCAAAAAAAATTCATTGTAATTTGATTAATACATCAAGGCGTATGTGTACAAGTAGTGCAATAAGCAAATAAGGCTATTTAACATGCCACGACCAAGAGCGAGCTGCGTGCGGGTATTTAAAATAGGTATGACGATCATTAGCAGAGACCACCTGGGTATTCCCATGTACGTCCAAGCCCCTAGCTTTCTTGGTGTATCCGTCCCATGATGGGTCCGATGATCAGGTTTATCAGAAGAAGCCTCGAGAGGAGAAAGAACCTGAAAGAAAGAGAAAAAGTGAAGGTATGCGGATCCGGGAGCGGTTGAGCTGCATTGTGGACCGCGGTCTAGCCGTGTGATGTGGAGCATCCCACGTTCATCCCCATGTACACTCCGACTACTCTCCAAAGCCTAAGAGGACTTATGACAGACCTCAACTATACGCCATTGGACACAAGGTGAACTCGCTCCTCTCCGAACCTTCACTTCCCACATGTGAGACATGGTTACTACCTCATATATATGTGCTATGCATGACTAGGAACAAGGAGGAAGACCATGGACAAGACGGCGAGGACACCAAGTACAAGGACCAAGAGAAGAAGCTGCCCGAAGCTACAGCGGCCGGACGTCCGACCAGGACCGGACGTCCGACGACTCCCAGGATCCAGACGACCGGCCCCCTCCGGACGACCGTGCCAGCGACCACCGAACCGAATCCGCGGACATCCGAAGAACTCCAGACGTCCGGGACCCCGCGAGCCTCCGGGACGACCGGCCCCCTCCGGACGTCCGACCGAAGTGCACCCGAGCCGAATCTATGGAAGTCCGAAGAGCACCGGATGTTCGGACCTTCCCGAGCCTCCGGACGACCGAAACCCTCCGACGTCCGACGCGTGTCTGCGCACGGTGTGTTGGGCCGCAGCCCATGTACCCCTTCACTTACCCCTTCGTGACCCTATACTATATATACTCCTCCACCTCCTCCTAGTTAGGTTTAGCGTTGATTTAGCTCAAGTTAGAGATAGAGCTTCGCTCATCCACCGGATCTCCTCCTCATGAGAGACCGCGGCCTCTTCGGAGAAGATCCTATCGGATATCAAGACCCCCTCGTGGGAAGATCCCCTCGTGGATATCAAGACCTCCTCATGGAGAAGAACGGTTCCGTTGTATCCTTACCTTTGTTGATTGTGAATCATATGTATCTCTTTGTGTTCGGTGATCTAGCACTTGTGTGATTGATCTCTTGTCGGTTGAGTGTTTCTCTCGTTCCTCCCCGTGTTTTCCTCGTGTTCTTCCGCGCGTTCTTCGTAATTCCCCCGTAGGATCCACTCCAAACGTGAAAGATCGTCCACATAGGGTTCCACCCTACATCATCTTGGTATCAGAGCCAGGTTGATCACGTTTTTGGAGCCCCTACCCCTCTTTTTCTAGCTTGATTTTGTTGTGTTCTTCCCTAAATTCGAAAATCCCCACCAAAAATAGCCCCAATTTTTTTTGTGATTTGTTGGTTTGATGAAGTTTTGTTGATTTTGATCCTTGGATTTGCTTGGTTTCGAGTGGATCTAGCATCTCCCCAAGTTTCCCCATCTTCCATCCACGAAATCGCGTCAATTTTGACCCCGAAATCTCCATTTTCCGCCCAAAATGGCGTCCCGAAACTCGTATCTCGCGTTGACCCAGACCCACCGGACGACCGACATTTTACGGACGTCCGGAACCCCTAGAACGTCCGGACGTCCGACCTTTTCCGGACGACCGGAACACCTAACCCGAACCGAATTTACGGATTTCCGACCATTTACGGACGTCTGTAACCTGTAGTTTCAGACTTCGGCTGATTCTTGTTTCAGCCGTAACTAATTCATCCGAACTCCGATTTTGACGTTCTTTAGCTCGTTTTGAAGCTCTTGACATTCCCCTTCCCACAAAAATACCACCAACATCATTTGACTCCATAAAATTTTTGGAACTTTGGCATCTTTGCCTAGGGCTTCCACCATATCATCCGCATAGCCACCACCGACTTCCGCAACCTAACCCATTTTGCTTGCCATAGCATTAGTGGTTGCTTGAGTAGTGATTCGAGTCTCCTAAGGTGTTTCGGCTACTTAGGGATGGTTGCTTCTTCATCAACCACTACCACCACTTCCGCATAGGCGTGCCCACCATACATTTCGCCAGCCCCAACTTAACCCAATAGTTGTTTGAGCTTGTTTGAGTTGTGGCTTGTGTCTCCTAAGGTGTTTCGGCTACTTAGGAACGACAACTTCAACTTCGACATGTGTATAGCCATCACTCCACTTCCACATTGTCGAGTGCAAACCACCACCGCTTTACCGCTACCACCATTTGACATTTGTCATTTGAGATTTTGAGTTCGCGGTTTTTCCGTTTCCTAAGGTGTTTCGGCTACTTAGGGACGAGTCTCCATCATCTTGGTATCTACATCAAGAACACCACTACTCATCATCGCAAAGGACGGTAACCTCGATGACACCATTGTATATTCCCCTTGCAAATTGCATTGATAACCCCTAGCCCATTTTGCGTTACTTGCCTATCGAGACTAGCCATTTGAGTATTGCCGGCAACGTGACTTGTGCACATTAGTGATCATACTTTCCATAGCATACATACCATATCATATTGGTATCATATCTTGTGTCACAAGTTTGTTCTCGCATATACACAATTGCTATCTTGGTTTGTGCATTGTGCAAAAGTGGCCATAGAAAAAAAAAGAATAAGCTTTTAAGCAAAGAAAAAGAGAGCAAAAAGCTTGTAAGCAATAGCCATAGCATCAAAATATATCATATGGTATCATATTTGATCATCTTGGATCATTGTGTGAGAAACACCGGGAACCATACATACATAGCATACTTGGGATAGAAGTTTATCCATTTTGCATCTTATAGGTTGTGCACAAGTGTTGTATCCGCCTATTGAGCAATCGTGCTAGCGTCTCTCTTGAGTTGTGCAACACGAGCGTTTTCCGTGGATTCCACATTTTGTGCTCATTCCTTGGTTGCACGACCCCATTTATCTATCCGTGTGTGTGTTTCTGTGTACCTTTCATTGCTATTGGTCTACTTGTTTCGCTTGCGAATTTGTGAATCTCTTTCAACATTATTGACTCTTGCTAACATTTTGCATTAAATTTTTGTGCCACTATCCTCACCGAGCTCCACCATAAGCTTTACTTGTGTAGGTGTGAGAACCGACAAGGATTGGTACCAATAGTGCTATTTCATTGTCCGCATTTGAGTGAACTTGATTCATTGTCAACTTCGGTCAACGTACATTGGTATAAGTTCTTCTCTTTCTCCCACTCATATTTGCTCGAGTCTTGTGATGGATAGGCAAGGCATTTCCTCTCCGGTCCTAGACAATAACGACGGCGTGAACAATTACATCACCAAAGCGTCTATCCTCGATCTACAATGACAAGTGCAAGGCGCACAATCAAGATTGCGAGAGCACATTGAGAAGAAGCTTTCCGCACATAAAGAGGAGCAAGATGCAAGGATGGAGGAGATTCGTGCCTTGATCAAGTCTTCTTCCACTTCGTCATCTTCAAGGCGGCGACATTCAAGCCACAAGTCTTCGGAGCGCGAAAAAGAAGCAAGTCGTCCAAGTCCACATCTACATGGCGACCACCATCATGTTCGTGATCCACATCGTCATGAAGGGCAAGTCACCTCCAAGCATCATGTGTACGACGACAATGAACGGCTTCATGCTCAAGCGCGACAACGACACCATCATCATGAAGATGCTCCACAAGCGCAAGTGCACAAGTCCCAACAAGCCCTACTTCACGCCAAGTCCAAGCTTCATAAGCACAAGAGAAGACCGCGAGACGACCACCACCAAGACGGTGCTACGACTACATCAACCACTTCGGCATCTTCGCCAAGTGTTCTCAAGGCATCTTCGCCTTTGGACGTACGGCATCTTCGCCTACTTCCCATGAGTACGCCTACAACGACTTCATCAAGTCCAAGGCGACCACCTACGAGAGAGGGTGACACTTCCATCTTCAGAAGCCCCCCAAGGAAGATGGCCGAGCATGGGAAACTCCCTTCGGTCATGGAGACGAGCTACGAGGTGCCACATCATATGGACCTCCAACAACAAGACGGCGACAAGACGGTCGAGCAAGGGCCATCCCCTTCGACCACGGCGACGAGCGTGAACCTTTTTAACAACATGAAGATGACGCCCACATTGGACTCCTCCTCCGAGTCAAGCTACGCGACCGCGCATGGAGACATTTGCACCTACATCTCTCCGACACCCACATATGTCGAGATGCCCCAAGTGCCATGTGAGGAGAGCCACCACCACCACATGAGTGACATGAGTGACTCCACCATACGTGACATTGAGAGCATTTCCTATGAGAGGATGAGTGTGACCACCACTAGCCCCACATATGAGAGCATGCCACACATCCTATGTGAGGTTGAGCGCCATTTGAGTGACTCCACCAACCATGTGCGTGAGAGCATCCTTGAGGGAGTGAGTGAGCCACAACACTTAGAGAGTGAGGTAGTTGACACGGCATGTGAGGCCACTATGATTTCTAACGACTTAACCTCTACTCCTAGTGTGTTTTCTTCTTTGGTGCTAGGTCTCCTACATGACGACACGCCCATACGCGACGAGTCCATCCCTCCAATGGGAAAACCGATGGCCATGGTGGACAATGATGCACCCCCCACATGGTTCCATCAAGATGAAGATGACAATGAGACGATCTTAAACACCTCACCTACAACACATGAGAGACGCTCCGACGGTAACATAGGTGACGGTGCTTCTCTTGTCCCACTAGTGGACTCTCTTGACCTTGATTGCTCCCATGATGTTGACCCACCTATTACCATGATTCATGCTAGCGAAACTTCTTCATGCCTTGAATTACCTATTTATGATGAATATGATGATGAGCATGTTGAGTTGCCTAGTTGTGATGCTATGCTTCATAGGATATCTTGTGAAAATTCTATTGGTCACTTCATGTTTGACAATCCATTGACCTTGTCATATGCTATGAGTGAGATCTCCCATATTGCATCATTTCAATCTCAACATAGTAACTATGCATGCCCCATTAAAATCAATCCCATTTGCACTTATGGCATAGATGACGAGACAATGGTCATTGGCTTTTGTTTTTCATGTGATGATATTGCCATGCTTCCTTTACATGATTTGCAAAATTCATCTACTATTCCATGCCATGATCACATTGGTCCGAATATGCATTGTTTTGGATGTTGTCAACATTCTCCACGTGATGTTCCTATTAATGCTCATGAGGAGACCCCCATAGTTTCCTCAAACATATTAGGAGATTTTGATGCATTCCATACTTTGCATGATTCCCATAATTGCGTGCACCATATGCATTCCATGAATAACAATGCTCTAGATATTGCGCGTGATGCATTACACAATTTGAGTCTCCATTATGCTATACATAACAACAAACCTATCATGATGGATGACATGTTTCTATATCACGCATCTCATTTATTTGAGCATTGGCTATTTTGTGCTAACCGACACATGCACGTGCGCATCATGATGGATGATGTGTACATATACCATGCGCACACAATTTTCTCTTTGTCTTTGTTTTGTGTAGGTACTTATGAACACTCGTCAACCACACAATCCCATGAGTTGACGAAACGAGCTCTTGAGAGCAACGACGACTTGGGATCCCGTGGACTATCATTACCACCGTTCCCTTCGCGCAAGGACTACGCACATCTCTTCTACTTGGCTCTCACACGGCTATGGGCTATTTACCACGTGTCACATTATGCTCATTTTCCCGTGTTCACTTTGCATGTTATTCGTGCTTCTATGCCTTTGCCATGCAATTTTGACCCTTGCTTGCATCTACCCATGATTCACCATTATGATACTTCTATGTGTATTTTCATGCTTGGTGGAGATCCTTGTTGCTATTGCCATGTTTATCATGTGCCTCATACTATTGTTAATTCTTGTGTTGGGAGATTCATGATGTTACATTGCTATTTACATAGGACTTCTTGCCAACACCATGAACCTACTTTCCTCATATCTTGCTTTCATGCTTGTGCTATGACATGTGAATTATTCATGCACACTATTTGCACACATGACATGCTTGCCATGATTCCTTCTAGTATGTTGCATCTTCGCACTACTAGCATGATTGACTTGATCGCTATGATTGCTTGCTATGTTGCATCACCCATGTTCCACTATTACTCGCTTTATTGGGTTGATGACATATATGTTCATGCCTCTCACTTGATTTGTCATGATCATTGCCTCTTGTCTCCATTAGTTGCATCTCTCATATCACCTTGTATTGAGTGCCAACTTACTATGCTTATTGATCTTGGAGACTTGGACACCTTACTTGTGATGCATGATTGTTTGATTGAGCCTCTTGTATTTGGTTGTTCTTACATCATATGCCTCCATACTATGAAATGCTCCCTTGTCCTTTCTTATATGAGCATGATGCATACACTTGTTGGGTATATTACCACACGAATGATGGGTTTTGCACTTTCGCTAACCTCATTTGTTTTTCCGAGTGTTTGTCATGTTCTTTCATTTTGAAGGATTCACAAGGCGGTACCATCACGTGACATATTGGTTATGTGAAGGCATACAAGATGCGCAACTACATCATCCTTGAGACACTCCTAAAGGTGAACTCCTTCTCTGTGAGCCATCCTCAAATGCGCATATTGGATGAGTCACTCTTTCATTGTTGTTTCCTTCTTGTTGTCTACATGATACATCTCGTGAACGGAGGAGCGACATTGGAGATTGGCTACATGGACCTTCACATTGAGGAGCGCTCGCACTTATTGGATGCACCTTCGAGACTCCACTCATGCCTCGACATCGAGCATTGGTATACCACCACCTCCACTTTTGTTGATTGTGTTCATACATGTCATGCTCGATGGACATATCATACTCACCACAAGTTTGCACCCCATGCATGGATTGACCCACATTATGCTTGTCTTGTTGCATCTATTTCCATGTCATCCATGATATATGAGCTTGTGCACTTCCTTAGCAAATTTGTTGTGATCTACCTTGATGACATTTTCATACATCATGATCATATTGTCGACCATCAATTGCATGATAATATTCACATATTGAGCATCCATTGCCATGTTCATGCATTTGATAAACCATCCCATTATGACATCATTTTGCACCGTGGTTGCATTGCTCATATTCATAACACATTTGTGTACACAATGATTGCTTTTCCTCCCATGAATGATTTGCATCTCATTATAGATCATCTTGATAAGCTTCATGCGCTTTGTCACGACAAATCTTGTCGCACGGACTCATTCTTGCATGATGGACACTTTGTGTGCGCTAACCATTGTATTTCCGAGTGTTGCTTGTGTTTGCTCATTTTGCATGTACCACATACCGGAGACACCTTGGACTACTTGGATTGTGCCATGTCTTCAACTTTGTCCAACTACAAGTCCGTCCACGACAACCGTTTCCATGGTGATGAGGATCACAATCCGAGGTCGGATCTTTCCCAAGGGGGGGGGATATGATGCGGAGCATCTCACATTCATCCCCATGTACACTCCGACTACTCTCCAAACCCTAAGAGGACTTATGACGAGACCTCAACTATACGCCATTGGACACAAGGTGAACTCGCTCCTCTCCGAACCTTCACTTCCCACATGTGGGAAATGGTTACTAACTCATATATATGTGCTATGCATGACTAGGAACAAGGAGGAAGACCATGGACAAGACGGCGAGGACACCAAGTACAAGGACCAAGAGAAGAAGCTGCCCGAAGCTACAGCGGCCGGACGTCCGACCAGGACCGGACGTCCGACGACTCCCAGGATCCGGACGACCGGCCCCCTCCGGACGACCGTGCCAGCGACCACCGAACCGAATCCGCATACATCCGAAGAACTCCAGACGTCCGGGACCCCGCGATCCTCCGGACGACCGGCCCCCTCCGGACGTCCGACCGAAGCGCGCCCGAGCCTAATCTACGGAAGTCCGAAGAGCACCGGACGTCCGGACCTTCCCGAGCCTCCGGACGACCGGAACCCTCCGGACGTCCGACGCGTGTCTGCGCACAGTGTGTTGGGCCGCAGCCCATGTACCCCTTCACTTACCCCTTCATGACCCTAGACTATATATACTCCTCCAACTCCTCCTAGTTAGGTTTAGCGTTGATTTAGCTCAAGTTAGAGATAGAGCTTCGCTCATCCACCGGATCTCCTCCTCGTGAGAGACCGCGGCCTCCTCGGAGAAGATCCTATTGGATATCAAGACCCCCTCATGGGAAGATCCCCTCGTGGATATCAAGACCTCCTCATGGAGAAGAACGGTTCCGTTGTATCCTTACCTTTGTTGATTGTGAATCATATGTATCTCTTTGTGTTCGGTGATCTAGCACTTGTGTGATTGATCTCTTGTCGGTTGAGTGTTTCTCTCGTTCCTCCCCGTGTTTTCCTCGTGTTCTTCCGCGCGTTCTTCGTGATTCCCCCGTAGGATCCACTCCAAACGTGAAAGATCGTCCACATAGGGTTCCACCCTACATCACCGTGCCTCCGACTGTGCCCATGGTATCTTAAGTGCGTAGTTGTGTACGCGCGGCACGAATTTCACCGCTTGATTGGGGCTGGGACGAAGGCCGGGTTGCTAGCTGAGCTCTGGACAAGCCGGACGGTCCTGCTGCAGAGTAGCTCACACTCGCTTGACAGTGTCAGGGGGCTTCATTGCTGAATTGAGTTTTTGCCTAAGAAGGCTACTCTGTACTTCTGCTGCAAGGGCCGCGGTGTGCTCTTCAGTACGGAGGGAGCGCTCCATATTTCCATTGACTGTTATAACACCGCGAGGTCCGGGCATCTTGAGCTTAAGGTAAGTATAGTGCGGCACCGCGTTGAAACGAGAAAATGCGGTTCATCCGAGCAGTGCGTGATAACCACTGCGGAAGGGGACGATGTCGAAGATTAATTCTTCGCTTAGGAAATTATCCGGGGATCCAAAGACCACTTCCAGTGTGATTGAGCCCGTACAACAGGCCTCTACACCTGGTATGACACCTTTAAAGGTGGTTTTGGTGGGCTTGATACTTGAGGGATCAATACCCATTTTGCGCATTGTATCCTGATAGAGCAGGTTCAGGCTGCTACCACCGTCCATGAGGACGCGTGTGAGGTGGAATCCGTCAATTATAGGGTCGAGCACCAATGCAGCTGAACCACCATGACGGATACTGGTTGGATGGTCCCTTCGATCGAAAGTGATCGGACAAGAGGACCACGGGTTGTATTTTGGGGCGACTGGCTCCATCGCATAGACGTCCCTTAGTGCGCGCTTCCGCTCCCTTTTGGGGATATGGGTAGCATATATCATATGCACCGTTTTAACTTGGGGAGGAAACTTCTTCTGTCCCCCTATGTTTGGTGGCTGGGGTTCCTCGTCGTCGTCGCTTTGCGATCCCTTTTGGTTGTTTTCGGCGTTTAACTTGCCGGCCTCTTTAAAGACCCAACATTCTCTGTTGGTATGATTGGCTGGTTTATCGGCGGTGCCGTGGATTTGGCATGGGCGATCGAGTATGCGGTCCAGACTGGACGGGCCCGGATTATTTCTCTTAGATGGCTTTTTCCGCTGACCGGACTTGGAGCCACTGAATTCGGCATTGACGGCCGTGTCTTCGGTGTTATCACTATTATTTCGACACTTGTGTCTGTTGCGTCGGAGCTTGCCGTTGCTATCTCTGGCTTCAGAAGTGCCAGGTTTACTTGAGGTGATGTTGCTATGAGCTAGCCAGCTATCCTTGCCTGCACAAAAGCGGGTCATGAGCGTCATAAGGTCTGCCATGGACTTCGGCTTCTCTTAGCCGAGGTGTCGGGCGAGCCATTCATTGCGGATGTTATGCTTAAAGGCCGCTAGGGCTTCGACATCCGGACAGCCGACGATTTGGTTCTTTTTAGTTAAGAACCGAGTCCAAAATTTCCTGGCTGACTCTCCGGGCTATTGGATTATATGACTTAAGTCATCTGCATCCGGAGGTCGGACATAAGTGCCTTGGAAGTTGTCAAGGAATGCATCTTCCAGGTTCTCCCAACTGCCAATGGAGTTTTTGGGCAGACTGTTCAACCAGTGTCGAGCTGGTCCCTTGAGTTTTAGCGGGAGATACTTGATGGCATGGAGATCATCACCGCGGGCCATATGTATATGGAGAAGGAAGTCCTCGATCCATACTGCGGGATCTGTTGTTCCATCATATGATTCAATGTTTACGGGTTTAAACCCTTCTGGGAATTCATGCTCCATTACTTCATCAGTGAAGCATAGGGGGTGTGCGGCGCCTCTGGGTCGGGCTACGTCGGGACGCAGCTCGGATGGAGCCGGTCTGCGGTATTCGGCCCGGACAGGTATGTATTTGTTATATCCAGCGTGGTGGCCATCGTTGCACATTGGGGCGCACCACCGTGATCCATAGATCGGTCTAGTCTGGCCTGCTCTGTTCTCCAAGTCGTACCGCAGGTCATGTGTGTATCCCCGAGCTGTTGTGTTTCTATTTGTTCGGCGACGTGGTGCCGGCTGGTGTTTGGGCTGAATTGCCACTTTATCTCGGCCACGTGGTGGTCGGTCAGCCGCATTATGCGCTGGTAGTGCTAACTCCAGTGCCTCGTCATCGAATTGAGGTAGCAATTTACGCTTCGGGTAACTCTTGGTTGGGCATTCGAGTCCGTATTCCTCGGCTGCCAGGACCTCAGTCCATCTATCGGTGAGCAGATCTTGATCAGCTTGAAGCTGCTGCTGCTTCTTCTTCGGGCTCTTTGTCGTGGCTATAAGCCGACGCTTAAAATGCTCCTGCTCGACGGGATCCTCTGGCATGATAAATTCTTCGTCGCAGAGGCTCACCTCATCCTCGGAGAGAGGCATGTAATTGCTGTCCTCCAAGTCGTTGTTCACGGCCTCTTCATCGGGGCTGGCTCGCCCGTCTTCCCGTTCGGCCTGTTCGAAACTTGGCTTGGCGGGGCCTTCGTTGTCTTCGGCATCTCCGGAGTGCTATCTTCTCTTGTGCCGATATCGCTATTTTTTCCATGGCGTGATTTAGAGCGGCGCCGCTGACGTCGGTGCTTAGGCTGCTTCTCAGGAAGTTTGTCCTCAACTGGATCCTTTTTATCATCGCCATTGTCTTCTTTGGGTGTATCCACCATGTATATGTCGTATGAAGAGGTGGTTGTCCAGAGCCCTGTGGGCGGTCGTTCATGTTCTTCTCCGGCATCGTCGTCCATACCATCGATGTCTTCGGAGTCAAAATCAAGCATGTCGGTCAAATCGTCGACAGTGGCTATCAAGTAGGTGGTGGGTGGGCGACGAAGCTCTTCGTTATCCGCTTCCCACTCAAGCCGGACATAGTTCGGCCAAGAATCTCCTAACAAGGAGAGAGACTTTAATGAGTTTAACACATCACCTAGGGGTGAGTGTTGGAAGATGTCCATGGAGCTGAACTCTAAGATCGGCGCCCGGTCGATGGGTGCGGATACACGCGGTTCAGAGCCTATGGCCGAAGACGAGTCCGAGGTTCCGATGACACAGGCCTCGTTGGAGGTCAGATCTGTGTTTGGCTCTAGCGCCGTTGAGTATGCGGCCTCCGTGGCGAGGTTGAGCTTCCCGTCCTTGGATGGCGCTCTTTGCTCTGGATCTAGGGCCAGAGCAATTACAGACGATATCTTCTACACACAGTCTGATGACAGATTTAGGTCATATTCATCGTGGTGGCAGGGCGCGGCTGTCATGGGCTCGAACCCATCGAAGATCAAGTCTCTGCGGATGTCGGCGGTGTAGTTCAAGCTTCCAAACCTGACCTGATGGCCAGGGGCATAGATGTCGATCTGCTCCAGATGGCCAAGCGAGTTGGCCCGCAGTGCGAAGCCGCCGAATACGAAAATCTGTCCGGGGAGAAAAACTTCACCCTGGACTGCGTCATTGTAGATGATTGAAGGAGCCATCAAGCCTTACAGTGACGACACGGTGGAACTCTCAGTGAAAGCACCAATGTCGGTGACAAAACCGGTGGATCTCGGGTAGGGGGTCCCGAACTGTGTGTCTAAGGCTAATGGTAACAGGAGGCGGGGGACACAATGTTCACCCAGGTTCGGGCCCTCTCGATGGAGGTAATACCCTACTTCCTGCTTGATTGATCTTGATGATATGAGTATTACTAGAGTTGATCTACCACGAGATCGTAGAGGCTAAACCCTAAAAGCTAGCCTATGATTATGATTGTTGTTCTAGGACTAAACCCTCCGATTTATATAGACGTCGGAGGGGGCTAGGGTTACACAGAGTCGGTTACAGAGAAAGGAATCTTCATATCCTAACCGCAAAGGAGGGTCCCATCCGGACACGGGACGAAGTCTTCTATCTTGTATCTTCATAGCCCAACAGTCCGGCGTATGCATATAGTCCAGCCGTCCGAGGACCACTTAATCCGGGACTCCCTCAACCATATCGCCACCTCGTCTTTGATTCTAGCAACTAAAACTCCAACAGGCATTGCGACGTTACGAAATACTCTAGCATTCCGCTCTTTCCAGATTTCCCATGAGACAAGTAGCATAAGGCAGGTAAGCGGTCGTCGAGATTGCGTCGTGTTGGAGGTGTTGGCGCTCCACCAAGTCTTCACTGTGTCAACCATGGCCCAGTTCTGCGGGTAAATGTCATGAAGGCCAAGCCACACCTAAAATCATGTTCCACACTATAACCGTGTATCTGCATTTGAAAAGCAGATGAGCCGCCGATTCCTGAACTTGCTTACAAAGGGGACACATGTTGCAATTATGCCATCCCCGCTTCTGAAGCCGGTCTGTCGTCTAGATTCTATTGTTGATGACTAGCCAAGCGAAAAACTTGCATTTTGGGGGAGCCCAAGTTCTCCAAATAATTCGTTGTAAGTCCGTATCGACTAAACCAAGAAATTGCACACTGTAAACCGTTGCCGCTGAATAATGACCATCCTTGGTGAGCTTCCAAGTGATGGAATCAGGTGTGTCCGTATTAGCTGAACATGAGATAGCTTCTCCCATAGGTTGACAAACTCATGAAGATGGTCAACCGTTGTGCCCTGAGAGGTCTTCACCTGAGACACCCAAAAATTGTTGGAGAGCGCTTTCTGGACCGGCAATTCCTTCTTTTTGACAGTTCAAAAAAATTTGGTGCAATGTCCTTGGGTCGCAAACCATCAAATCAAGCAGACTCCCAAAAAATGGCACGTGTACCATCACCCAGAACAACTTTTGTGGAGGCCGCAAAGATGTATCTATCGTGTCGGTCGCATGGTGTCCCTAATCCCACCCGAGGCTTGATCGGTGTAAGCCACTCACCCCAGAGCCAACGGATGCACAGTGCAGATGCAAACTTTTTCAGATTCAGGATGCCAAGGCCACCATGAAGTTTTGACTTGCACACTTGTTCCCAATTAATCTTGCATTTTCCTCCAGTGACTTTGTCACATCCAGCCCATAGGAATGCCCGTCGAAGAGCATCAATCTTGTTCATCACCTCAACCGGGAGGTTAAGTGCCGTCATATAATTGGGTTCCCTCCGAGGTTCAGGGGTTGGATCTTGACTTTGCTTTCTTCAGCGTCTTCGCGTATTCTCCTTAATGGGGCTCCAGGTGCCCCCATTAAGCACGGATGTGGTTTGAGGCAAGGAGATCCGCTTTCCCCTCTCATATTCGTGCTCGCGATTGATCCACTACACCTAATCCTCCAGAAGGCCACCGCCCAAGGAAAATTCCACCCTCTCGATGGTCAGGCTATGTCAATTCGGGCCTCCCTCTACGCGGACGATGCAGCTGTTTTCCTTGCCCCCATCAAGTCAGATGTTGAGTTCTTTGCCCGCACTCTTAAGAGTTTTAGGGATGTCACTGGCTTGGTCACGAACTGTGCCAAAAGCTTGGTTGCTCCTATTCGTTGTGAGAATCTGGATCTGGTGGATATCTTGCACTCTTTCCCGGCCAGCCGTACCTCATTCCCGATGAAGTATTTGGGCCTACCTCTCTCGGTCAAGAATTTGCCAAAAGCTTGGTTGCTCCTATTCGTTGTGAGAATCTGGATCTGGTGGATATCTTGCACTCTTTCCCGGCCAGTCGTACCTCATTCCCGATGAAGTATTTGGGCCTACCTCTCTCGGTCAAGAATTTGAAAAGAATCCACTATCAACCGCTCGAAGACAAGATCGCAGCCCAACTGGCATCATAGATGGGTAAACACGTTGCCTCTCCCGGACGTGTAGTGTTGGTCAAGTCTGTCCTACTCTTATTTGTGAATGTTGCGAATAGCTTATATTTCTTTACGGAGGGGTATTTTATATCCCGCTCCTTTGCTTCATGTTTAGCTTCATACTCGGTCTCTCTTCTCTGAAGTGTATATCTGTTTGTACGTTAAACTTATTCTAGCTCTACTCCTGCGTAGTTATTCTGTTGTCTAGTGTACTTCTGTTGTTAACTTACTAATATATTTTTTTGAGGGATCTGTTGTTAACTTACTAGTTTTGCTATGCATGCTTCTAAGCTATCTACTCTGAAATTATTCCGTTTACTCTGTTTTTCTTTGAATAATTGTTCTGTTTTGAAGAAAATATCAAAATCTTTCATTCACTCCCCTATGATCGATAACTTTGGTCATAGAGTGTCCACCTACCCGACCGCGCCCACCTCCACCCGGATGGCTGGCACCGATGTCCTGCTTGCCACCTTCCCCAAGCCCGGTGCCCGGTACCTGGCATGTCGAGGCCACGGCAGGTTCTCCTCCTGGACTACGAGGAGCTCACCGCCAGAGCCTGGCAGGACTAGAGGTGAAACCGGTTTAGGAAGACCGAATCGTCAGTGTTGATGGCAAGGAGGAGCAATAAGGTCCCTGAGAAAAACTTCAGAGGATACAGATTGGTGGACATCGACAGATCAGAATTAGTTGATTCATGATGTCAAATGCTATATCAATAGAGATATGGATGGCACCTGAAAAAGGGGGATATGGATGAAATAATGCACTTGCACAACATTTCTACAAATAATGTACTCTGGTGATCACTCTTGCAAACGTGAGGGGAAATAACAGAAACGTTATAATAGTATATGAACATCAGCTACATGTGGTATCTTCAGCACAGTGTCGATAGCTTTCAATTTAGCCGCAGGGAGTGAGCTTCTTGTTGCCTGCACCGCGTGGGTTTTCATCCTTCCAGTCATCAAATGCCCTTGCTTTCTCCTCTTCTGCGTCCTCGTCGTCCTGCGCCAAACTAGTGTCATCCTTGTGCCAAGAGGAGCTAGCCTCTTGAATCATCTTGGCAGTTCTTTCTTGCCATTGCTCCATCATTTTCATTTCAGCTAAGCCGGCTTGTTCGATGCTCATTGTCGGCATCCTGTGGTTTCATACAGGCAAAGAGGCAACATAAAATAAAATTTCAACCTGAGAATAATCTCATAGTATAATTTGCAAATGATTCTGCATACTGTCATGACCATACAATGCAAGACGGCTTCAAGGGACAAGATACACAATTGGCCTAGCGTTCCAGGTAAACTGTCTAGTGGTTTCTACCTAACAAGTACTCCCTTCATCCCAGATTATCACAAGCATGACAGAATAACAAACCTACTCCCTCCGTCCGAAAAGGCTTGTCCCAAGCTTGTCCCTCAAATGGATGTATCTAGCACGCTTAGGACAAGCCTTTTCGGACGGAGGGAGTACTAATTAATTACTACCTCTGTAACCAAATATAAGACGTTTTTTGCAGTTCATGCACTACCAGTTGCGACAAGTAGCAATCATCTCACGTTCTGCCATGGTCACCAGACAGCATTAAACATAAACAAAAGCAATGAAGTGTCGAGGCATGTAACAATATACTGAAGCATACCTGAAACCAGGCTGAAAAACTTGTGCCGCCATTCTTTCCCTCTCACTGGTGAGTCCCCCACCAACAAGACTTGCAGGTCCAAATATCAGGGGTTGGTGTTTGTGGTCATGAGCTTGTGAAACACTTGCTCTGCCTTCAATGACATCTTGAGCAAAAGTTGCACAAGTGATTGGAGCAGCTGGTTTGGAATATGGTGCACGGCTGGCAGCATTCTGGTGCCATGCTTCAGCCTTTTGCCTGCGTTCATCTAGCATTTCTCGAGCAAATGCATTTCCATCCTAAACACCGCAAACACACAACTTTGCAATTAATGAAGGAAAACTCCATGTACATGCAGAGATTACTCAAGGGACCCACAAATAATTTTTTAAAAACTCACCGCCTATCCTAGACAGCACAAAAGACACAACTGTACTTAACAGAGAAAACCTCCATGTACCCCCTCAGTTTCTTTTTAGTTCGCATACATGGAGGTTTTCTCCTAAACACCGCGAAGTAAAAAGAAACGGAGGGAGTACATGAAGATATTACCCAAAACAAAACAGACATGCAGCACAGGGGTGGGGGGCGGGGGGGGGCAAAAATTCAGAAACAAACTGTTTAACACATGATAATCAGAAACAAAAATATTTCCAATTGTACATATAAATTAACTTTGGGCCGCATATACAAGAAATGGTATGTACAAAAATGTCAACCACAATTTTTGTAGATGTTATCCAATATGTAAAGCAATAAAACATTGTTTTATAAAATCCACTGAAAGAATCAGTCAAAGATCCTCTCTTATCAAACTTGCCAGTTGTTTCAACAAGTTTTACCTTTTCTTTTCTTTCTTTTACAGCCAGAAGCATCTCTTCTTCCTTCTTTAACATGTCAACGAGATCAAAAGCCTACAAAGGGAAATATAAGTATATACATTCGAAAATCAAATAATATTCTGAAAGACAGCATGTCAACTTAGAAAATAGAAAAGAGCACAAACTGACCACTTAGAAAATAGAAAAGAGCACAAACTGACCTTGCAAAGAGCCAAGGAGATAGTAGCAAGCCAAGCCTGAATCAAAGAAAAAAAATTGATACCGTAAGTTTTGACAGATTACAGAACCAAGGTACCAGATTACATACTCACAGTATAAACTTTGGAACAAACATAGACAAATCACAAAAAGGCTCGTATCGACATGCACAAAAACGAAACTGCAGCACCAGATAATTGGAATCTTTGGTACAAAAATCAGGTAAATAAAATATTTTCACATAACATCAACCAGGCTGCAAATGTATTTCGCTTTGGATCAGTACAAGGATTGAGTGATGAAACTCAGGAATGTATACACAGTAACACGCTAGAATTCGATGTAAGGGCTTAAGGGGCTCAACCAGCGAGCGCACAACGATATATAAATATGTAATCAGAGTACCAACGAGATATGCTTCTTTGAACAGTTATCTAGACTTTGTCTATTCACCTTGCATGAGATCGCTCAATGACTCATATAAAAGGACTACTATGGGGAACAGGTGAGCTTCAGAGGGACTTCCTCTGACAGTCATCAGGCGTCTACAAGCAGGATTCACCCAGCCAGATCATGATGGTGGTGTGAATCAGAACAAAATTGCCAAATAAATTGATATTATCTACGAAGATTAGCTAAACCTAGTATTTTGTGCCAATCAAATCTAGTGTGTGCAGTCTGCAATCTATTGAAAGATTAATGCACTTATGTGAAAATGAGAGAAACTAAATGGCATTTAAACAACAGAGAGGATTAAAATTAGAAGACCTGATATAGTGTGCGAAATTTTAGGTCAGGAAATAAAGAACAAAATTCGCATGGTCTTGTTATGCGCTAAAAGGGTCAATTTACAAAATTCTGATCACCCCCTAGAAGGTTTTCAAGAACCTAGCTGGACACATCAAACTCCAGACAATCATTATAACTTGGTAAATCAAATTATTTCCTGTCGAACTGAACAGAGCCTTATAAACTAACTAGTACATGAAAGATACTTCCAGATTTTGGAATACTTTTAAGGATATCTTACAGCTTTAGCATATATGCTGGCATTCCAGTTTAGCAAACAGTGTCTGATTCGAAAATTATTAACAGGCCATGCAAAAATGCTAGCTACTCCCTCCGTTCCTGAATATAAGTCCTTCTAGAGAATCCAATATGGATTATATACGAAGCAAAATGAGTGAATCTACACTCTAAAGTAAGTCTATATACATCCGTATGTAGTCCGTATTGGAATCTCTAAAAAGGCCTATATTTAGAAACAGAGGGAGTAGATGTCTGATGCTAACCTCCCTTTCTTCCTCTCCATCGGCCTCCAAATCATCTTCTTCCCCGGCTTCAATAGGTGCTGATAAAGCCGTTGCTCTCAATGAACGACCGCGCCTTTCCTTTCTCTCTTTGATCTCTTGGAGCTTCGTTTCTGCAGCCTTTTGCCGCTTGAACCTGGCAACCTAAGCTCGAGAATTAAGGCAAGAGAGTAACTTACAGGAAATTAACGAACTTAGATAGAGATATAAGTATCCCACAGTTTGAAGGCTTAGCATGATGGTCGCATCCCAGATTATCATGATTCTCTTGTAAAATGGAAATTATTCAGTGAATCCTAAAGATTTTAGGGTGCAGAGGTAAACCTTTTGTGCTCTTCGGTTTGCCCCTGTTTCAGACTGCCCCTGCCTATATAACTGAAGCTCGTCCTCTGGAATAAGCTCCAATGCTTCACATACAGAAATGAACTCCTGTAGACACCAGCAAGGATGATTAGCACATGATAAATGGGTGATTTAACGATCTGACACCACACAAGAAGACACGCATGATAAGTGCTCGACAAATCAAGCACAGGTAACGTGATGACCTAACCTTCAAATGGTCCTGCGATGCCTTGAGGACCGGAATCCGGTCCTCCTGCTCCACTTGCTCAGTCATTTCCCCAAGGTAGTACGGCACCTGAAGAAACCAAACACGGTAATCACAGGTCGGACCAGCCATAAAACGGAGAGGAAACTCGTCAGATGTGGCGTAAGAGAGGGAGGGAGGAGGGGGACGGGGGCCATACGAGCAGGTACTTGAGATTGGCGGTGGAGACGTCTTCCTTGGTCTCGTTGGAAGAGAAGAGGCCGAGCTTGCTGACCATGTCGTCGCAGCGCCGCAGCAGGTCGACCCCCTTCCGGATCCCTTCCTGCCCAAGCAAAACCGATCATGTGAGGAGGAATCGCGCAGAGCAGCCAAGGGCCGGTGATCTGGAGGAAGGAGCGAAGGGGACCTGGTCGAGGGAGGAGCTGGAGGCGAGCGAGTGGAGGTGGGACGCCCTGTCGAAGAGGGCGGGGAGCGGGAGATCGGCGTCGTCCTCCGCCGCGTGGACGCGCAGCTGCGCCTCCATCCTGTTACTGACGTCCTCCACTTCCCCCATTTTCCAGCGGGCGCCTCGACAGGGCAAGAGCGGGGGCAGAGGGGGTGGGGGGAGATCGCCGGGTAAAACCCTAGGGAGGGGCAGGAGGGCAGAGTCGCCGGGAGAGAGAGGGGCGGAAGAAGACGATGGTGGAATGGAAGTGTCGGGTTTGGTCTGGTCTGGCCTGGACGCGGCCAGGGGAAGACATGTGGCTTGGGTTGGCCAATCTGGCGAGTAGAACCGGGGATGAATGTTCGAGAGAATTGTGTTCGAGGGAAGCAAATGTTTGTTTTTTCGTATCCTTTATAAGAACTAGTTGACCCGTTGCGCCAAATGACGCAGAGACCTGCTAAAGACATGTCGTCGATGAAAATAATTTCATGCTGCAAGAACCTTCAACTAAAGGCATGTTCGCAATGAAAATAGTTTCCTTTACTAAGGACAGGTCATGTATGTACAGTCGGTTTAGTTGTGGTCTTCTAAACTCATATTTGCCTTGAAAAAACACATGGTTGCAGAGTCTCACGTGTTTCAAGTATGAATAAGAACTACAAACTCTTTTTGTGCGATTCAAACACATTTCTAAAGTTTTTATTTCTTAGTACATGTTGTCTAAAGTAACACTTGCCCAAAAAGAGAGAAAAGCATACCCCTCTCTTATTATGATTATTATTATTAACAACAACAACAACAACAACAAAGCCTTTAGTTCCAAGCAAGTTGGGGTAGGCTAGAGGTGAAATCCATAAGATCTCGCAACCAACTCATGGCTCTGGCACATGGATAATAAGCTTCCATGCACCCTTGTCCATAGCTAGCTCTTCGGTGATACCCCAATCCTTCAGGTCTCTCTTAACGGACTCCTCCCATGTCAAATTCGGTCTACCCCGCCCTCTCTTGACATTCTCCGCACGCTTTAGCCATCCGCTATGCACTGGAGCTTCTGGAGGCCTGCGCTGGATATGCCCAAACCATCTCAGACGATGTTGGACAAGCTTCTCTTCAATTGGTGCTACCCCAACTCTATTTCGTATATCATCATTCCGGACTCGATTCTTCCTCGTGTGGCCACACATCCATCTCAACATACGCATCTCCGCCACACCTAACTGTTGAACATGTCGCCTTTTAGTCGACCAACACTCAGCGCCATACAACATTGCGGGTCGAACCGCCGTCCTGTAGAACTTGCCTTTTAGCTTTTGTGGCACTCTCTTGTCACAGAGAATGCCAGAGGCTTGGCGCCACTTCATCCATCCGGCTTTGATCCGATGGTTCACATCTTCATCAATACCCCCATCCTCCTGCAGCATTGACCCCAAATACCGAAAGGTGTCCTTCCGAGGTACCACCTGACCATCAAGGCTAACCTCCTCCTCCTCACACCTGGTAGTACTGAAACCGCACATCATGTACTCGGTTTTAGTCCTACTAAGCCTAAACCCTTTCGATTCCAAGGTTTGTCTCCATAACTCTAACTTCCTGTTTACCCCCGCCCGACTATCGTCAACTAGCACCACATCATCCGCAAAGAGCATACACCATGGGATATCTCCTTGTATATCCCTTGTGACTTCATCAATCACCAATGCAAAAAGATAAGGGCTCAAAGCTGACCCCTGATGCAGTCATATCTTAATCGGGAAGTCATCAGTGTCGACATCACTTGTTCGAACACTTGTCACAACATTATCGTACATGTCCTTGATGAGGGTAATGTACTTTGCTGGGACTTTGTGTTTCTCCAAGGCCCACCACATGACATTCCGCGGTATCTTATCACAGGCCTTCTCCAAGTCAATGAACACCATATGCAAGTCCTTTTTTTGCTCCCTATATCTCTTCATAAGCTGTCGTACCAAGAAAATGACTTCCATGGTCGACCTCCCAGGCATGAAACCAAACTGGTTTTTGGTCACGCTTGTCATTCTTCTTAAGCGGTGCTCAATGACTCTCTGCCATAGCTTCATTGTATGGCTCATCAGCTTAATTCCACGGTAATTAGTACAACTCTGAACATCCCCCTTGTTCTTGAAGATTGGTACTAATATACTCCGTCTCCATTCTTCTGGCATCTTGTTTGCCCGAAAAATGAGATTGAAAAGCCTGGTTAGCCATACTATCGCTATGTCCCCGAGACCTTTCCACACCTCAATGGGGATACAATCCGGGCTCATCGCCTTGCCTCCCTTCATCCTTTTTAAAGCCTCCTTGACCTCAGACTCCTGAATTCGACGCACAAAACGCATGCTGGTCTCATCAAAAGAGTCGTCCAGTTCAATGGTAGAGCTTTCATTCTCCCCATTGAACAGCTTGTCGAAGTACTCCCGCCATCTATGCTTAATCTCCTCGTCCTTCACCAAGAGTTGGCCTGCTCCGTCCTTGATGCATTTGACTTGGCCAATATTCCTCGTCTTCCTCTCTCGGATCTTGGCCATCTTATAGATGTCCCTTTCGCCTTCCTTCGTGCCTAACCGTTGGTAGAGGTCCTCATACGCCCGACCCCTTGCTTCACCAACAGCTCGCTTTGCGGCCTTCTTCGCCATCTTGTACTTCTCTATGTTGTGTGCACTCATATCCAGGTATAGGCGTCTAAAGCAATCTTTCTTCTCTTTAATCGCCTTCTGGACATCATCATTCCACCACCAGGTATCCTTATCTTCGCTTCTCCTTCCCCTGGACACTCCAAACTCCTTTAAGGCCACCTTACGAATGCAAGTCGTCATCTTCATCCACACATTGTCCGCATCCCCTCCTTCCTCCCAAGGGCCCTCCTTAATGACCCTCTCCTTGAACGCCTGAGCTACCTCCCCCTTGAGCTTCCACCACTTTGTTCTAGCGACTTTAGCCCGCTTATCCCGCTGGACACGAATCCGAAAGCGGAAGTCAACAACCACCAGCTTATGCTGGGGTACAACACTCTCTCCAGGTATCACCTTACAGTCTAGGCATGCACGCCTGTGTTCCCTTCTCGAGAGGATGAAATCAATCTGGCTAGAGTGTTGGCCACTACTAAAAGTCACCAGATGTGATTCTCTCTTTCTAAAGAGGGTGTTGGCTACAATCATGTTGTAGGCTAGAGCAAAGCTTAAGACATCTTCTCCTTCTTGATTCCTGATGCCATAGCCAAAGCCCCCATGCGCCCCTTCAAAACCTGTGTTAGATGTAAATTCGAAATAAACAATTTCATTTACTTGAAGCACTCGAAGAAAGAGAACTTAGACATACTTTTACGCAATGCTCATTTAACCCGTGAAGGACTACGCAATGCTCATTTAACCTGTGAAGGACAAAAATATTCCACCGTCTCTGAATGATGAACTAAACTAAACAAGAAATATATGCAGTAAATTCATTCAAAGTAGAAAAGGGATCTTACATCAAATAAGGCATTACAACAAACATGGTGTTATCTTAGTAAAAGAAATTACATCATTAGAAGAGAAAAGGGAAGAAAACCAAATATGAGATTGAGATTAATACATCTAGGAGGAGGTCGTAGATATCACTGTGATCATTATGCAGCCTGGGGAGCAAGGATCCATGGTTTTTATATGCCTTGTCCGGCTGCTGGAGTAGGTGACATGGAAATGTCGTCTCTACCATCTCAATGGCTTAGACCCAGGGAGTCGGGTGTTCATCTCGGCCCTTCCCAGCTTCCATCAATGGATTTTTATAGTCAGGGTTAAAGACTAAGAGGCCCTATGCATGTTCAAATATGCGAGTAGCATATACAATACAAATCAAGAAAAAGAAAGAGAAGACCACAAACATTACAAAAACACAATTTTGACAAATTATCTCTATTGTAAAATTGAGGAAGTAACTCATTATTCAAGAGAATCCGTTGCGCCAAATGGCGCAGAGACCCGCTAAAGCCATGTTGTCGATGAAAATAGTTTCATTTTGCAAGAACATATAGCCAAAGACCCGCCGAATCCATATGTGCGTTGGAAAGGAAATCCATGGTTTAGTTGATTTAGTTGTAGACAAGTGCATGTGGTAACAAATTTAAACCGGGGCCCTTAATAAAAAACGATGGATGCTTGCTGTCAATAATAAGATGTATAATAACATTACCCGTTGCGCGAGATGGCGCAAAGTCCCATTTCAAACAAAGAGCTATTTGAAAATAATTGACAATTTGACAATAATAAGGATCTTTCCAATAATGAAAATTGGAAAAAACATAGCCTCAAACTATGTAATAGGGTTTTCAAAATGCAGGCATTCTCTCCATACAAGATTGACAAGTACCACATCACGAACAAACGTTTACAACAGATATAGAAGTGACAATAAACAAGTTTTTCAAGATTTACAATGAACAGCGTGATTTGGCTTCTTGCTCTAAAATAGAAACATCTGCAGCACTAACTTGGGGACAATCCCACCAATTCAATGACAATGGACATATTTTCTACCCTTCACTCCTTTGCGGCTACCAATCCTTCAGTAATCTGAACACAACATCAGTAATGCCAAGGCAAATACCATGATACTTTGTTCATGATCATCTCCTTATCGAAGAAGTAAATGTAAAACTGGCCTGCAAGATAAAAGCATTTCCCGAATGTACAACCTGGAATCGTCGGTGCTCTTAATATTCAGTTATTGGTAATACTGCAGGATGAAATATAGTGCAAACTCTTATAAATTTTAATACATTCAACAACTAAGATTTTGAGCCATGAGATTATATGCCAATAGTTACATTTAAGCTTATTAGAGCATATATCAATCATAAAAAGGTAGAAAGAATAAGCTTCGGGACACAATAAGGGCTTAAACTACTTATTTGAAAACAGTGAAACAACTCATTAAATCTAACTAATTTTAAATGATCCAGTTTTAAGGATTAATACAGTACAACTAAGAGAAGGCTATATCATCAATCAAGAAGATTCCACCGTATAAACTTGACAATTAGAGACAACTGTCACTGCTCCGTCACATACCATGGTCGACATGAGCAATGACAGGCATGTTATGGATATTTTTTATCCATAATTCCGCGGAGCTCCTCCGTTCTAAACTTCACCATCTTGACTGCTTTTGAATGTCAGCCGGGAATACCATTCCTTCTCTAATAATAGCAAGCTATCAGAACCAAGCAATAATATAGTGTGAATAACTGAACATGGAAAGCGACAGTAATATATTAACGATCCTTTAAAGTAATTAAGACCACAATTGTCTACTCAAAGAAAAGTATAGGATTGAAAGCCATATCCCGAAGGGGTGTATACTAAAGCAAAATTTACCAATCAACGGATAGTGACTAATATTATATCATTAGGTGATACCTTAAGTTCCCCTCTGAAAATGTTCTCAATCTCAACATTGTATTACACAATGAACGCCCAGATAGATTTGATGAAGCTTCGATTCTGTACTGGGATAGAGATGGAATATATTTATCTTGCTCAAATATAAATCCAGAAAGTTAGAAAAATTAATAGAAGGACTGCACAAAAATACGAAAGAACCAATACAGCTGATAGGTGCCTTTTCTCCATATATGATATACCTGAGCATGTAACCTATTTTTCTACAAGATCTCTTTGCCTTTCTAATGATAATTTCAAGATTCAAATATCAGATATCGTGCTCACAGATTTGGTGTAGACTGTAGAAAGTGTGATATGACCAGAATATCAGCTGGCATGCTCAATATTGGGGCTGATATGACCAGAATATCAGTCGGTATGCTCAATACTGGGGCTGATATGACCAAAATATAGACCATACTTGATATAAGCAGACAGCCAACACTTTATGCGCATCCACATATACTTGCAAAAAAGAAAGTTAATTGCTCCTTTACTATTTGTATGCATCCATAGTTCCACACATACACTCATTAGAAAAACAGAGAACACTAATTACTCCTCTAGCTTCTCTAGAACATAAGAAACAACAGCTAAAATTTGATCCAGTGGAACCTAGGGCCAGTTCTTTTGGGCAATTCTCCCAGAATTGACCCCCTCCCCAGCTTCTCCCAGAATTGCCACTTAATATTTTTTTACAATTCCTAGCTAGTTAAGGTCTAATTAGCTAGGAATTGTAAAAAAATATTAAGTGGCAATTCTGGGAGAAGCTGGGGAGGGGGTTAATTCTGGGAGAATTGCCCAAAAGAACTGGCCCCTAACACCAGCCCCAACATAAAGGAATATAAACAAAGGAAGGGAAGACACCTTTGTATCATCTAGTGATCTGGACATGTAGTAGACCCAACATTAAGGAATACCCAAAGATAAATGACAACTTGGGCAGCAGCATCCTGCACTATGGTTGTGGTCATGAGGAGATCATAGAGATAAAAACGAATTGTCAAGCTTTCCACCCATACTTGACAAGCACCTAAAAAGATGGAGTTGACATCAGCCATAAATCACAAGTTCGAAGCAAAGAAAGACAATTCCTACAAAACAAGCTAGTGTTTTCAAATTAAGTTTGGTAGTGCACGAAACTTCTTAAATCATCAGGAAATAAGCATCGAAATATTGCTCACTTCAAGATGCTGCAAGTAAAGAACTATAGTTTTGAATATGATGACAACACAATAGAACTTCAATTAAAGATAATAATGCAAAGCACACCTCCACGTGATTGTCTGGGTGAGCGCTTTTCGGGTGGGCAGAAAACAACTTTGTGATGACAACACATACACACGACAAAATGGGTGGCTTGTTAGGAAGTAGGGACACTTTGAATACATTAAAAAATTCAAATCAAGCGCTTGAAAGGCCAAATAATGGTGCAAGGTAACTCACTGTATATCATCAGTTCTTCAAATAATAGATCTATAGAGCAACGAACAAATCCAGAACCACAACTCCTGATAACGCCAATATGCCATATACAACCATGGAAAAACCTGCAGTAGTAGAAATACCGTCATATATTGTCTGTTTAGAGAAACCTACTCGAGAGTGGTAATCTCTAGCAGTTATTTACCTATAGTACTCGCATCGATATCCATGAGCCAAAAAGGTGAAGAGATAAATTGATTTTAGCGCGGACTAATTGGCAAGATGATGTATCTGCCATACATACAACAACTACATACACTTGCATGGATTGTATGCCGTCCCAACTTGAAACGGATGCCCATGCCAGGCACCAGATCAAGCAAAGGAATAAAAGACTCCTCTATAAAGAGGAAAGGAACTCCAGGATGTTTCTTCATGGCAGTCATGGTTGTTATGCTTCATACATGTTGCAAATACATGTATGATCATAGCTGACCAAATTTATTTAATAGGTAATGTGTGATCAAAATGGTGTTAGCAAGGGGTCTGGCGTTGTTGCATTGTTCTACCTATGAGGAAGCATCTCAACGCTGAGCTGTGTCGATGTCTCACATAGTATCGTGCTGGCCAATATGTAGAGGATAGTAACAGCCTACAAACACCATCCTTTTATCCGTGATCTTTCCTAGAGATTCACATGATATTTTTTTTCACTTTGTGTTGTTGTAAGTTCCAGTTTTCCTATGACGCACATTCTACTAATTTACTCTCTCAAGACCCTGGTTGATGCGTTTGTACCAGTTGATACATGCATGTTGCTTTCCTGTTTTCTTGGTGCCTAAAAGATTATATATGCAAATATCCTATTCGTTTCGAAGAAACTGAAAACCCTGCTCATCTCAGCTTTTTGATCGGCTGGAAGTTTTCAGATATATGTCTTACCAATTGCTAAGTCATATTCAATATTGATTTATCCCAACAAAAACTTAGATAATTTGATTAAGTGCAACTGGACATGATCTACCAGGTGTAGTTTTTGTGATCGGGACGATCCGAGAGCATCTCCTGGGCAGTAACAAACAAAAATCCACTTTGCAGAAACTTAGCTGAGGCACCCAACAAACTTTCAAAGACAACAACATTTCTACATGGAAGCCTAGCTAGATCTCAGCATCTGGTGAACTGGAAGAAAAAAAATCCCCTTTATAGGAACCTAGCTAGACATGAACATCTCCTTGACAAGAAGGGTGAAGAAGCTTACCCAACAGAAGAGCCAGAGCACAAACCCGGCACAATCACCATGCATCCTTGGATCCACCGCTAGCATGCTCATTTTCGTCAGGATCTCCTATTTTCCCTCCAAATCTGTCCGTGGCTGAGCACCATGGAAGGACAAGCCCCCTGCATACATAGAGAAGATGAACATCAGCAAGGGTGCTGTTCTCCAAAACAAAGATGAACACCATGTATGAAAGAGGAAATGAATGCATCAAAAGGCACACACCTTCACCGGAGATGAATCAAGCAAGATGAGCAGAAGCTCATCACCACACAGAAGTTTCATATTTCAAAAGGACTTGCATATGCAACTTAGCAAACTCCGACTGGCTGCCATCGAGTTGCCCTAAGCCCTAATCCTTCGAAGACCTGAGAACAATCACATAGAACAAGAGGTTAAAAGCCAATGGCAAAAAGGAGTTGATCTTCCTTAGCTTTGGGCTGGTGCTACTGCCACTCTCCTGCTACTGACTCTTCCTTGGATGATTTTTTGAACAGTCATTGGAAGTTTTGGGGAAAAATGGAGAGTGGGAAGCTCACCTTTTTATTGAGGTAGTGGTAGAGGAGGGTGTCAGGGAAGCCTCGGAGGCCGAAGTTGGCCGGCGTTGTACTTCAGATCGCGCACGTGCCATCCTTGGCGACGAGCAAAGGCGCCACTGACGCCTTAACCAACTCGCCCCATCGCTGAGCATTCGGCAGCGACTCGCCGTCATGCCGCAGGCGCCCAAATCGTTGTCGTACGCCGATGCCTGGCTTCCTTTTGTTGCGCTCACCGATGCTCGTCGTCCCCCAGCCGGCGAGCCTTCCCCAACCGCAACCATGCCCACATCTGCCGCTCCTTCAAACCCTGCTACTTCCGTCAGCAGCAGGTAGAACCCTAGCCGCCTCCCCATCTGCCGCCCCGCCCGTCCCGCTCGCCTCCTTCCCACCCGCCCATTCCTTCCCCCG
>NC_041389.1:265085414-265101528 GCF_002162155.2 Triticum dicoccoides
GGGCGGCCATGGATGACTCCATGAGCGGGACCACAGCCATCGCGGCGCTCGTGGCCGGCGGCGCACCTCCACGGGGCTCGGGACGTCCACGGCGGCGCGGGCTGTGCATCGAGAGGCGGGGCCGGGAGCATCTCCGCCGCCGCTGCTCCTCTCGCGCTGCGGACAACATAGAGATCAGGAAGGAGAGAGGAGGAGACGAGTGGGTGTGGCGGTGGCAGGGATCCAGGAAGGAGGAGGGAGGAGGAAGAGAGGAATGGGGTGTGGCGGCTGTGAGAGGGAGGAGGGAGGAGTGTGTGGCTGTGGACGGGGAGCTAGGGTTGGTGCGGTCGTGCCCAATGGGCTCCTCGCTCCAGCCCCAGGCAAGCCACGGGACGCGCGACGCGGGGCACGCGAGGAAAGGCTCACCCGGCCGAAAATGACCCAGCCGGCCCACACGTCATCCCTCGCCACGATAGACCGATCGGTAAAAACGAGCACGTTGAATTCCAGCGACGATCGAACGGCCAGTGCTCGAAAAAAAGACCCGGTCAACCCCCATCGAACGGCCAACGAAGGATACCATCGGAGGAGCCTTGTGAGAGCAAGTTGGCTAGCCTCTTTTATGTTTTAAATTATAAACCTCTTTTTATTCAAACAAGGAAAATGATTCAAATCACCTGACCGATAACGACGCGTGCTTTCGCCGGCTCCATGGCCGTCGGATACAATTTTAATCAGATCGTCCGGGAGCAACGTATAGAATAGACTTTGCAACTGACTCGTTGTTGCAATCCCCAACCGTAACGAGTGATGTGTTGCTGAATCTGGATCTGAATCCTCTCGTGAGTAGTTGCCTCCCGTGCTCTTTAGAGCTCCTCGTGAAGCCAAAACCTTCATGTGCTGCTCCGACGCCGCCACCGCTCTGCTCGCCGCTAGCAACACGCCGACAAGGTCGCCGGTCCGCTCGCGACCAGTGGCCATGGCCGCCTGAGCGCGCATATCGGAGCTTCGTTTCGGCCGTCGCCGTCCAACTATGATGCTCCGACCCCATGCTGCATCGCCTCCAACACCGCCATCTCCCCTTCCCCAACCAGGCCGAGCTCCTGCTCGAGGCCATGATTGCAAGCAATGCGATGCGGTGACTTTCCACGACAAGGCATTTGTTGCAAGCAAAAAAGATTTGCAACAATGGGTCAGTTGCAAAAAAAACTGTAACACAACCTTCGTTACAAATATTGTTGCAATGAGACCAGTGTTGCAGAAGGGTTCTCGCAACACGACTTATGTTCCAAACATGACGATGACACTTGACCGGATGATTGCATTAGATCGGACGACTCGTAGAACGGCTGATCTTTTGAAAAGATCCATCGGCGGACGTGTAGCACGGCCCAACAACACAAGGTTTAAAAGAGGCACCCTTTTTAGGTAGCAAACCAAAGATGCCATTATGAATGACTCTGTCGGTGTGGTGACGCCGATTCGTCTGCCACCAATGGTCCGATTTGATACCAACGGTTGAGATTGAGATTGAGAACATTCCCAGGGATGAAAGTGACATACATACTATATATTTTCAAGATTAAATACTATATGACCTCCTTTGGTCTATAGGATATCTAGAAATTTGCGAGGAAGTCATGCAATGAAGATCAGAACCTAGCAGCTTCGTGTGCACCCCCAAGAGCAGACTGGAGCGTCACATCTATCGGGACAGAAGCCGAAGCAACCGACGAGTAAGGCCAAGAATCACGATGAAGAGTCTTCATGTTGGGTGGGGCCTCATGTATCTCAGATGCTGATGGGGGCCTTTTTTGAAACAGAGGCAAAAGGTTTGCCTCACCTCATTAATAAAGCAGAAGATAGTTGCTCGGTTAATAAACGGAAAACCGTCACAAACCATTGAGCGGCACGCATAATACCACACACCTCACATAGAGGGTCTCGTCAACATCACACATCGGTGTCATCGTCATCACTTCTCCCCAACAGGCCTCATTGCCCTCCCTAGTCTCCGAGTAAGCAACTCTGACTTCTCCGAAGACAAATGTTGACGCAACCCACACCGTAGAGGCTGTGTGAAACACAAGAAACCCTGCGCCAAACTCAGTCACCTGCTCCAAGGACAACACAACTCCGACTCTGAAAGATAGTTCCGAAGGAGAACTATGCAAGGTTGGCGCCGCGGAAGACCACCGAACAGACCACCTGTTGCATGTCATCGTCGCCACAGGGGCCCTGCCACCGCAACTCCGACTTCACCGCAACAAAACAACCCGAGGTAGTCCCACGAACACGCCGGAGAAGAGCCGACTACCGCAACCAATGTCACGTCTCTGACATCGCACAAGCCCATCATCGTTGCCATAGAAGCCTCGACGCCAACACCATCAACTTCCATCGGTCCCACTTGATGATGCCTGGCTCCAAAGACGAAGCCCCCGAGAGGGGATACGATGCTAGAGCACCGTCATCGTCCGATCCCATGGATCTAGAGTTTCCCCCGAAGTTGCGAAGATTGGAACTGAGAGTACCTCGACAATGCCAACAAGAAGGAAACGGTGCTTGAAAGTGTCGCCGTCTCTGACTCCGGACACGCCGGAGACAAGCTTTCGCCCGCGTCAGCTTCTCGAGCCCCACACATCATGCATCAGCAAGCCCTCCATCGAGCCACCGAGGTCAAATCTGGCCATCCCGAGTCGAAGCATCACCTCACGCCGCCGTGCGAGCTCGCGCGTGTCAGGTCCGAGCTTGCCCGCCCCTCCCGCACACGCGCGACGTGCGTCTGAGCACCGCGCCGCCCCGCCCCGCCACCTGCCCAGTCCCGCCATGCTTGCCCTACCACCTGCGCTGCCTCACTGCGCCACCCCGAACGCCAAGGCGCCTAAGCTCCTTCTAAGCGGCCGGTCCGCGCCGCGCCACTCCAAGCGGGAGTAGGAGAGGGCCTCGCTGCCGGCGAGCCGCACGGGCTTTGCCCCACGACGCCTGCCGCAGGCAGCAAGGGGAGAAGGGGTGGCTGGTTGTGGCACTGGCGGTGGCTAGGCTGCGCTCCTGGCCGCTCGCGGGAGCGAACTAAAGAAGAATTGACCTGTTTCATGCGCCGTTCACAACCACAAGGCCTCGTCATAGACGAGATGGTCCCAACGAAACTCCTGTCAACAATGGCAATTCTTAAGATTGGTACCAACAAACTAGACAACCCACGGAACTTCCAAAACAGAAACATTGCACGAAAGGGAGGTCCATCCGGATCCAGGTGGCAAACCATCTTCCCCCGGAATGGCAGCAACACTCACCAGCAAAAGAACAGGAAGAGAGAAAACAGAACATATCACAAAGAGCAGCAACAAAACCTGACACATCTCCTTACAGGTAAAGCGTTGTTGCAACATCCAACCATTACAAGCTGCAGCTCCGCACAAAAGACACTAGAAAATGCGCATCATTTATCATACAACCAAAACCTTTCCACGGTTTCTCGCACACTCACCGCCACCAACTCAGAAGCCGCGCTCTGCTCGCTGCCCATTTGGCCTATTGTCAAACAGGAACCGCTCGCCATGCCTCCCCCTGTCCCTGTGATCCTGCCATCTGCCCCTCTGGTGGTGGCTCTCAGCCTGGTTCCTCTGCTTGCTGTTCCTCTGCTGGGAGTACCCGCCTCCACTGTTCCTTTTCCTGCCATATGCGCCGCCTGGATCCTGGTAGTATGTGTTATTGTTGCTGGATACTCCATGGGAGCTGCTCCAGTTATTCCCTGGGCAATGGTTGTTGCCTGAGCTGCCCCAACCGGGCTCCGCCAGGGCCTCGCCCCAGCCGGTGCTGATTTTGTTCCAGCTGCTCAGAGGCTCCTGACTCGCTCCCCAACCTGCGTTGGATGCCGAGTTGTCCGCCTCCCACTTGTTCACCTCAGGGGTCGGCTTTTCTAGATAGATGTCCCAGTTCCCTGACTGGTTCTGGGCACACCTGTTATTGGCAGCTACGGCGGGCTCGTTGTCCGCCTCAAAGGGTACCCGCACCTTGTCCAGGTCAGCTACCAACTCGGGGTCGACCTCGCAACGATGGTCGACCTCATCAATGTACAGATCAGGGTTGGGGTAAGGTATATCAGAAGGTTGGCCATGGTAATGAGACCAGAACCTTGATTTTGCGTTCTGGAAATTCTCAAAAGCTCCCGAGTCATCCCACTGCTCTATCTCCTTGTACATATAGGCAAAGTGCTTGTTCTCGCAGAACCTCTGCCACGAAATGCCACCAACAAGACTGCAAAATTCCCTTTCCCATAATGGGACTTGGCATTGATTATCCACGTGACTGTATCCTGTGTGTATCAAAACGATATTAGATTCATGGTGTGAGCACATTAACGCAGGGAAATAAAAGATTCCTGACCTACTGCATTATGGGAACAGAAATAAACAGGAGATGGAACATACTGAGGGCATTCTTTAGCCTGGACAGTATCCTGGGGGAGAAAAAAATGAATTGCTGAGAAGCAGTGCATTCCTGACTTAGACTCAAGTAGGATATGAAAGTACTTGTTGTTGCTTTATACGGGTGAAAGATAAGTCAAACCAAAGATACATCTTTCAACTACACAACTACAACTGTGGCAGAGTAGCAAGTTCAATACATAAAGTATGAATTCAAGTATTTGTGGAACACTCTGATCAAGCATAAGTGGGTTCTATAGTCTGTCATTCTAATTTACGCCAAGTATAGACAACTGTCAAGAGAAATGAACCAGCGCAAACCAGTACTCTGAATTTGTCGAGAATGGCGGCAATAAAGCGATCCTTTCAGAGATCACAGAAAAGGAACTGAATAATTCAAAACAAACTAAACAATGAGTCACTCAAAACACAATTTAAAGGGTTCCATCCTAAAACAACAACATTCCTTCTACGGGTCTGCTCCTATGTAGCCATATGACTACATCTTTAATGGCTATGTCATTTATATAGTAGTAAACTAGTGATAGTCATAATTAGTAGAGTGAGAAAAGAAGTGATCGTGCACCGGCAAAAAGATCATGGTTTTGAGGTCCTAGTGCCTGAAGAAAACATGCACAATGCAGTTACATAAGTAGTGGGTTCCTTGCATATCCTACCATTGCAAGGAGCAAGTTAAAATTTAATGGTCCCACATCTGACAAAGACGCTATACCTCTTTGTTTTCTTTTTTGTTATCGCATCGTCGGCCAGCTGACTACAGTTAGTGTTGGCTGACTACAAATAGTGTTAAACAAACATCGGTGCCCGAAACTATTTTGCCGGATAAGACACTCCGAATGCAAGTCGGATTCCAAGTTTTATTAGTTATGTCCTAAAAAAACCTTGCTGAATCGTACACCCAAATCTGAGTTGGATTCCAACACCTGTGTCCATGTCTGAGCAGGCAAGCAACTATTTTGCCAGATAAGACACTCCGAATGCAGGTCAGATTCCAAGTTTATTAGTTATGTCCTAAAAAAACCTTGCTGAATCGTACACCCAAATCTGAGTTGGATTCCAACACCCGCGTCCACGTCTGAGCAGGCGAGCAACACTGTCTACAATATGGTTTGCAAAAGACATTCCTTCTTCCATGCTCCTTGGAGGAGAAAGTTGAAGCCTGCCTTTAGCCGTTTAGCGTCAATACTCAATACCGTTAACTTCTTCATTTTCCGCACTGCTGTGAATACTGAATAATACTCCCTCTGTAAAGAAATATAAGATTGTTTAGATCATTAATATAGTGATCTAAACGATCTTATATTTCTTTACAGAGGGAGTACCATTTTGAGGGAAATGTTCTAAAGGGCGCCCGCCTAGGTGCTAGACACCATCCTCCTGCATTGCTTGCCTAGCATGACTAGTCGGTAGGCGCAACACACTGTCCAATTACTTGACCAGTGCTTTTTAGAGCACATTGAGGTCTTATAATTAACCTGTTTTTATAAAATTTGCGTGTATGAACATTATATCTTTGCCCCTTCCCTCTATATACAAGCCATTTTCATCTGTGTTTGGGTGTGAAGCGGCCAAGCAACCAATACAAAATTGAGATATGAAAGATGGCATTTTAATTTTGCTTCACCATTTATTTTCTCCCCGTGGATTGGGGGGATGGCGGCGTTTTAAATTTTCTATATCAGCGGAAGACCATGCCAACTATAACAATTATCACTTACATGCACGCGTCTCCCAGAAAGACAGCATTTTGTCATATTGACACTACCTCGGTGAGACTCAAAACCTATTTTTCAGGGAGCAGGCTGCAGCTAAAACATTACTACCCAATTGTATTGTTGTAGATACATAATCTACACCTTGCAACTGCGATACCTTCCCAATGAGACTGGGAGGCTGTTCCCAATAGATGGGTTGGTCAAACAAAGCTAGCATTTTTCTGGCATTCCGGCACAAACTTTTCCAATGGTAAAAACCTAGAACAATTTAAACTAATGTAAAGCCTAGCCTTACATAGATAATGGGATAATGCACCAGCAACTCTGGTTTAAAGCCTGAAACGGCCGGAGCACACTTCAGCATCCACATGAGTTGTGTGTGTCATTCGCAGGACGGCGCGAACTGAATCTATTTCAAGCACACTATAAGGATCACTACACTGTCTGAATCAAGAAGTAGATGTCTAGATCGGCGAGGTTCTGGCCCGATATAATAAAACCCTAATAGATTGCAACCTAATCTTAATCGGGCCGCACAAACAAAGATGAGAAACGGAGAGAGGGGGATAGCGAACAACCAGTTGCCGTTCGTACCGGAATACGGAGGCGGGGGGCGAGGGTTCGAAGAGGCGTCGTGGTGGCGCTTCGTCGGCCATCGCCGATTGCGACCCCCCATCGCCGGGAGGAGGGGCGCCTATCAGGACCGTGATTCGCCAAGGCTGTCCGCGGCAACAAGCCAGCCGGCCAGCCTAACGGCAGTCGGGAGTGGATTCCTCGTGACCTAGATAGCTCGCCGTGAGGCCAATCGCCGAGCCGTCTGATTGGGGAAGGGGGGGCGCCTGCCCGGGTGCGGGGGTTATAAAGACTGGCGTGGAGGCGGGAGGAGGGGAAGGGGAGGAGCGAGGCAGGGACCGACCGTAAATGGCAGGTGGGTGGAAGAGGAAGGAAATAGAAGCACCACCGAGCATGGAAATATGGGCCGGCTAGGGTACTTCAGAGTTCAGAGTAGAGAAGAGTGACTTTTTTTTCTTAAGAGGGAGGAAGAGTGACATTTGTTCTGGCCTTCTTGCACGATTTGAGATCAGTGTGCATTGCTAGTTCTCCAAAATAAATTATTGTATAATGCAAAATTCTCGTATGTAAGCAAGATTTTAAAAAAGAGCATCATAACTCCCAACAAAACGTAGGTCCAAACCCTAGCCGTCGGAAGTTGTGGTTCTTGACACCAATCATTTGTGGTTTCTCCTTTTCCCGCCGGCCTCGCTAGCGTCAAGTGGGATGGAGAATCTGATCTACCGGCTAGAGTTTGTAGGTTAGAGTAGTTTTCGAGTCGAATGATGTGGAAGTTGTATGCAGTATACCCATAGGCAAGTACAACCGTGATATGGAAGCTATATGCAGCATACCTACACGCAATTATAGTGATGCTAGTTGTGTGCGGAACCTAAAAAAAGTTTGGCAACTTCACGGTAAGATCGATTTATCAAGCACTAATGGCCAGAAGCTTGGACAACCGTCGGCCTTCATCGTGAGGAGACGGACAAGCTACAAAAGTGTTGCAAGAAGCTTTGCAAACTTACGGTTATGCCAAAGGTTAGGAATTTACGGTGGAGTGATACACAACTTTATTCCATGTTGTGTTGTGCTTTCGGATGGACACCTAGAAAGAATTGCCTACTGTGAAGTGTGTGGGTAGAGAAATGATGGCCCATGCTTTATTTGAGCGTACCCGCGTGAAGTTTTTTTTTTGGGAATAGTAGAAGATCCTCACATCACCGAAAATCACTAACTTACATCTTGATTCATGAGCAATAGATGTGATGGAAGGCGTCGTCATCTCAACGAATGAGGCATGCATGATTTTATGTGGTATTGTTGGCATGCTTGGTAAGAATAGAACGTGTGTTGTTATGGAGAGAGTCATCGAACAGTGCAAGCATCGGTTAAATGGGAGATTGACGCCTACATGGACCTAACAGCTTTAGGCAAGGACCTTCGCCTGATGAGGATACAAACCTGGGGTAGGGTCATAGGCCTGACCTATACGCCCTATCCAAGATCACTACCCTAGAAGACAAGCAGTTCAAGAGGCAGCATGAGACCCCCAGTCGAAGATGTCGAGTGCAATCCACTCGACATCATGTCACTCGGGAGCCTTCCTACCTACTGTCACTCGACCATCCAGAGAATCACTCGACCTCCTGAAGACTAGGAGTCACTCAGCGTTACAAGGGGCAGGCGTTCACTCCGTAGCCTTTAAGGTCATTAACATCACTTAAGGTTGGCATTACCAGTAACGCCCCCGCTTTATATACATTAAGTCCCTTGTAATGGAGGGCGGAGAGGGTCCTGGCGAACTCTATATAAGCCACCCTCCTCCTCTGGCACAAGGGTTCGCACCTCCCGTAACATCACACATATAATCCAATCGACCGCCTCCGGCACCGAGACGTAGGGCTGGTACTTCCTCCGAGAAGGGCCTGAACTCGTAAAACTTGTGCGTACACCTTCACCATAGCTGAGATCTTGCCTCTCCATAGCTACCCCCCCTTTCTACTGTCAGTCTTAGAACCACGACAGTTGGCGCCCACCGTGGGGCAGGTGTCTTAGCGACTTGTTGGTGAAGTTGCAAGTTTTTCCGATCATCGTCATCATGGTTTCCGGCGGTAGATTGGCTGAGGGCTGCGAGATCCGTCTCGGCGCGCTCGTTTTCATCGCCGACGACTTCGTGTGGCTTCAAGAAGCTCCCCTTGACATTGAGGCACTCCCCGTCCGAGGGGCGACGCACTTTTGCGCATGCGTTCGCGATGTCCTTCTCCGGCAGCCGTCGACCCAGTATCAGTCGGCTCTAATGGTGTCTTCCCTCCCCGTTGTCCACCGCCGCAAGCGATCCGGTCGATCGCGGCTTCAACGGTGGGTGAAACACGTGGTGGCTCGGTGTTCGGCCACCCATCAAGTCGCGGCAATCGAGCCCGACGAAACTCTCCACGGCCTATTCGATCTGTCGACTGGCTCCGCGGAGACCGCATCGGAGTGCGATAGTAGCGACCCTGCGGCTGAAGTCTTGATGGTCGATGGACCGCGTGGTCCGCCTAGCTTCCGTCGCGAAGACAGCGAAGATGGTGGCGGCGATCCATCGCGCGTCCATGAAGAATACCACCCCGAACCCCTTTCTTCGCAGCAAAGGGAAGAACTTCGTCGCCGCAACATGGATGCACTCCACACGCCCATCATTGGAGAAACCCCTGAGGCTCGGGCCTTGGAGGAGGCGCGCCTCGCTAATTTGGCTAAGCACACTCGACTGGAGAACCTGCAGCGCGCTCTCGACGAGCAGGCTCGGGAGCGGGTCCCTGAGTCCAGTCGACGGCAGCTTTTCCCGCCTCCACCTAAGGTATACCGTACTCCAATTCAGAACCTCATAGCCGCATCCCGAATAGCAGAGTCGATCCAACCTTCCCAGTCGGAGGCGGGCAGAGGGTTGATGCAGATCCGGGCCTTGCTCCGGGCAACGGAAGAGCAGAACACAGCAGTGTCTCAGTCGCGGAATAGGATTCACAGTAGATCTGTAGTAGCGGATACAATTCAGTCGGCCCACAGCCCAAGATCACCCCTGCGGCGTGAAGGCCGTGGATAGTATGATCGTCAGCTCGACCGCGACAATTGTCGTCGAGTGCCCACGCCTCCTTCGAGGAGTGCATCATATGTGCCTCGGCAGAACGATGATGGACGTCGCCACAGTGGCGAGCGCAGAGCACCAGTCGACCCAAGGGAGCCAAGCTTCGATGCGAGATCCATTCTCGTTCAAGGCCTAGTCGACCGGAACAAAGCGCATAGAGAAGACCCAGGCAGAGATCGTCCAGGTGGCAGCAGAGTGCATGTTTCAGGTCCGAAGTGTTTCAATAGAGCCATCAGGGCGGCAATGATTCCTCCCAACTTCAGGTTGGCAACCGGAGTCAGTAAGTTCACTAGAGAATCCAAGCCAGAAACTTGGCTTGAGGATTACCGAGTGGCTGTGCAGATTGGAGGCGGAAACGATGAAGTAGCGATGAAACATTTTCCTCTGATGTTGGAAGGGTCGGCCCGAGCGTGGTTGACTCAGTTGGCTCCAGGCAGTATATACAGTTGGGAAGAGCTGGCTTGAGTGTTCGTCAGAACTTTTGAGGGCACTTGCAAGCGACCGGCAGGATTGATCGAGTTGCAGCATTGTGTGCAAAAGCCGAGTGAGACTTTGAGAGACTTCATTCAGAGGTGGACCACTTTGCATCACACCGTTGAAAATGCATCAGAGCATCAAGCAGTGTGCGCCTTCAAGGAAGGTGTCAAATACCGAGAGTTGGTCCTGAAGTTTGGTCGGACTAGAGATATGACTCTGACTCGGATGATGGAGATAGCCACTCGATACGCTAACGGAGAAGAAGAGGATCGACTCCGTAGCGGGAAGAGTAAGCCAGTCAGCCAAGAGGCCGGTGGAGGTAATTCCAATCGGAAACAGAAACGTAAGGCTGAGCCGGCAGCACCCGGTGAGATTGTGGCAGTGGCTCAAGAAAAGTTTAAGGGAAAACCTAAAGGCCATGGCCCCCTAAGAAGGTAAAGTATCAAGCAGGGAATGATGTGTTCGATTTTCCATGTCACATCCACACGAAGAAGGATGAAGAAGGTAATCTGATCTACCCTAAGCATACCACTCGACAATGTCGACTCCTGATCCAGCAGTTCCGAGAAAAACCGCCCAGTGAGAAGGAGAAGGAGTCAGACAAAGATGAGGATGAAGAGGAATATGATGGTTATCCCAAAGTCAATTCCACCCTCATGATTTTTGCTGATGTTGAGAGCAAGAGTCGGTTGAAAGTTATCAACAGAGAAGTGAATATGGTCGCTCCGGCGACGATGACCACATACCTAAAATGATCTCAGACAGCCATCACATTTGACCAGTCTGACCATCTTGCTCGTGTAGCCACCCCCAGGAGGCAAGCACTGGTGGTCGACCCTGTGGTCGGAGGCACTCGACTAACTAAAGTGTTGATGGACGGTGGTAGCGGTTTGAATATCCTGTATGCTGAAACCTTGAAGGGGATGGGCATTCCGATGTCCAAACTTAGCGAGAGCAACATGAGTTTCCATGGTGTTATCCCCGAAAAGAAAGTCGAATCACTCGGCCAGATCACTCTCGACGTGGTTTTCGGTAACTCCAAGCATTACCGTAAGGAAAAGTTGACATTTGAAGTCGTAGATTTCCAGAGTGCTTATCATGCCATTCTGGGTAGGCCTGCCTACGCACGTTTTATGGCTCGACCATGTTACGTGTACCTCAAGTTGAAGATGCCTGGCCCCAAAGGTGTGATCACAGTTACTGGCAATCGGCAGAAAGCAGAGGAATGCTTCCAGAAAGGTTCCAAAATTGCCAATGTGCAGATGGCAGCAGTTGAACTTCAAGAGTATCAGAAGAATGCAGATCCGAGTGATTTGCTCCGAGCCAAGAAACCTGCCACGGATTCTGCATTTCAGTCGTCTGGTGAAACGAAGCCGATTCATATCCACCCGACCGATCCCAATGCCGTGCCGACTCATATATCAACGACACTCGATAGAAAATAGGAAGAAGCGCTCATCCAGTTCCTCCATGAGAACTGGGTCATCTTTGCATGGAAACCCTCTGACATGTCGGGTGTACCCAGAGGACTGGTTGAGCACCGTTTGCGTGTCGACCCCAAGGCAAAACCCGTCAAAGTGCACCTTCGGCGGTCCGCCGTGCAGAAGAGGAAAGCGATTGGCGAAGAAGTGGCTCGGCTACTAGTAGCAGAGTTCATCCGAGAGATCTACCACTCCGAGTGGCTTGCCAATATAGTCATGGTCCCTAAGAAGGATGATTCACTTTGTATGTGCATTGATTTCAAGCATATCAATCGGGCTTGCCTGAAAGATCACTTCCCTCTCCCCCGCATCGATCAGATTGTTGACTCGACTGCGGGGTGTGAGCGCTTGTCTTTTTTAGATGCATATTTCGGGTATCACCAGATCCGACTGTATGGTCATGATGAAATAAAAATAGCCTTCATCATCCCATTCGGGTGCTTTTGCTATGTCATCATGCCATTTGGTCTTAAAAATGCCGGAGCCACATTCATGAGAATGATTCAGAAGTGCCTGCTCACTCAAATCAGTCGGAATGTGGAGGCATACATGGATGACATTATGGTCAAGTCTCGCAAAGGTTCCGACCTATTGACTAACCTCGCAGAAACCTTTGCCAACCTAAGGAGGTACGATATCAAGCTTAATCCGTCAAAGTGCACGTTTAGAGTTCCAGGAGGAAAGTTACTTGGTTTTCTCGTTTCCGAACGAGGGATCGATGCCAATTCAAAAAAAGTTGATACGATCCTCCGAATGAAACACCCTGTGCGAGTGCATGACGTTCAGAAGTTGACTGGTTGTTTGGCCGCCTTGAGTCGATTCATTTCTCGTCTCGGTGAAAAGGCCTTGCCTCTTTATCGACTGATGAAGAAATCTGATAAGTTTGAGTGGACTGAAGAAGCTGATGCAGCGTTTGCAGAATCAAAACCTTGCTTTCCACCTAGCCGGTGCTCGCTGCGCCAATCAGCAAAGAGCCTTTACTGCTTTATATTGCAGCCGCTGGACAAGTTGTCAGTACAGTACTCACGGTCGAGCGGATAGAGGAAGGAAAAGCTTACAAGGTTCAACGCCCAGTTTATTATCTCCCTGAAGTTTTGACTCCATCCAATCAACGATATCCACATTATCAGAAGCTTGTCTATGGAATATACATGACCATGAAGAAGGTTGCACATTATTTCTCTGATCACTCCATTACAGTCGTAAGTGACGCACCACTATCTGAAATTTTGATTAACAAAGATGCAACTGGTCGAGTGGCAAAATGGGCGATTGAACTCCTTCCATTGGATATCAAGTTTGAGGCAAAGAAAGCTATCAAGTCCCAAGCAATCGCAGATTTCCTTGCCGAGTGGGTTGAGCAGCAACTACCGACTCAAGTTCACTCGGAGCATAGGACTATGTTCTTTGATGGCTCCAAGATGCTGAATGGTTCAGGTGCTGGGGTAGTACTGGTATCCCCCCGTGGAGACAAACTTAACTATGTTCTCCAGATCCATTTTGATTCCTCCAATAATGAAGCCGAATATGAAGCACTTTTATACGGGTTGCGTATGGCCATTTCACTCGGCGTCCATCGCCTTATGGTCTATGGCGACTCAGATTTGGTGGTTAATCAAGTGATGAAGGTATGGGATGTCAGGAGCCCGGCCATGACTGGTTATTGCAATGCAGTAAGAAAGCTGGAAAAGAAGTTTGAAGGATTGGAGCTTCACCATATACTCCGACTGAAAAATCAAGCTGCAGATGAGTTGGCAAAGATAGGTTCAAAGAGAGAGGCCATTCCCCGCAATGTGTTTCTGGAACATATTCATTCACCTTCAGTTTTGGAAGATCCTTTCACTGAAGAGTCACCACAGCCCAAGAGCGCCATAGATCCGACTGAAGTCGAAATCCCAGCCGTGGTCGACTTAGTCATGGAGGCTTTGGTCATCACTCCCGACTGGATAGTGCCGTACATTGCATACATTCTTAGGAAAAAACTTCTAGAGGATGAAGAAGAGGCTCGACAGATCGTCCGACGATCTAAGGCCTTTACCGTGATAAAAGGACAGTTGTTCAGAGAAAGTGTAATTGGGGTCTGCCAGAAGTGCATCACGCCAGAAGAAGGCCGAATGATCCTCAATGATATTCACTCGGTGACCTATGGTCACCATGCGTCCTCTCGGACCATCGTGGCCAAAGCATACCGAGCCGGATTTTACTGGCCATGGGCCAATGAGATGGCAAAAGAAATAGTGGACAAGTGTGAAGGCTGTCAGTTTTACTCCAACGTGTCTCATAAACCTGCGTCAGCTCTGAAGACAATTACACTCGTCTGGCCTTTTGCTGTCTGGGGATTGGACATGGTTGGACCTCTGAGGACTGGCAGGAGTGGATTTACTCATGTGCTGGTGGCAGTCGATAAGTTCACCAAATGGATCGAAGCCAATCCCACTAAAAACCTTGAAGCAAGTATAGTTGTGAGTTTCATCAGGGAACTAATATTCAGATATGGTGTTCCGCACAACATCATCACGGATAATGGCTCGAACTTCGACTCTGATGAGTTCAGAGCCTTTTGTGCTTCCCAAGGCACGAGGGTCGACTACGCTTCGGTCGCTCATCCTCAGTCGAATGGGCAGGCTGAGCGAGCAAGTGGATTGATTCTCAAAGGACTGAAACCCCGGTTAATGCGTGACCTCAAGCATGCAGCAGGGGCTTGGGTCGATGAGCTCCCGTCAGTACTTCGGGGACTAAGGACAACTCCCAATCGATCGACTGGACGGACTCCATTCTTCTTAGTCTACGGAGCCGAAGCCGTACTCCCGAGTGATTTGCTCCACAACACGCCCTGAGTCGAACTCTTCTCAGAAGAGGAAGTAGAGCAGGCTCGGCAAGATGCAGTCGATCTCCTGGAAGAAGAGAGAGAGATGCCCTTGATCTGGTCGACCATTTATCAGCAAGATTTGTGTGATTCCATGCCAGAAACGTAAGGGGTCGGGCATTTCAAGAAGGAGACCTGGTTCTTCGAGTGGACCAGCAGATACCACACAAGCTCGCTCCTGCTTGGGAAGGCCCTTTCGTCGTCACCAAAGTGCTCCACAACGGAGTGTATCGTCTCTTCAACGTCGAGCACAATAAAGATGAGCCACGCACTTGGAATGCGGAACTGCTCCGTCCTTTTTACTCTTAAGTATTTAGACTGATGAGATGTAATAAGAAGTACCTTTTAGTTTGATTATCAAAATACATGATTTTACAGTCTTCCGAATGATTGTTGTTCATTTTTTACATGTTCTAAAATCCCCCATGGGATGTCTTAACTGCGAATCTGTTTCGCCTAAGTCGAAGAGAAAATCCTGCCGAGTGGTGAGTCTGCCTCTCACTCGGAGGCTTAGCTGCAGTCCAGTACTCGCCTAAGTAATAAAAAATCCTACCGAGTGGTGAGTCTGCCTCTCACTCGGGTGCTTAGCTATAGTCCAATACTCGCCTAAGTAATAAAAAATCCTACCGAGTGGTGAGTCTGCCTCTCACTCGGGGGCTCAGCTGCAGTTCAGTACTCGCCTAAGTAATAAAAAATCTTATCGAGTGGTGAGTCTGCCTCTCACTCGGGGGCTTAGCTACAGTCCAGTACTCGCCTAAGTTTGAAAAGTCACATAAAATGGTACGGGGCGGCCATGACCCCCCCCCCCTCGAGGGCTGCACCGTCAAGAAGAAGGACGAGATTGTGAGAGCAATCTTCCCGCTCGGGAGCTTAGCTGCAGTCCAGTACTCGCCTAAGTTTGAAAAATCCTACCGAGTGGTGAGCAATCCTCCCACTCGGGGGTTTAGCTGCAGTCCAGTACTCACCTAAGTTTGAAAAATCCTACCAAGTGGTGAGCAATCCTCCCACTCGGGGGCTTAGCTGCAGTCCAGTACTCGCCTAAGTCTGAAAAATCCTACCGAGTGGTGAGCAATCCTCCCACTCGGGGGCTTAGCTGCAGTGCAATACTCGCCTAAGTTTGAAAAATCCTACCGAGTGGTGAGCAATCCTCCCACTCGGAGGCTTAGCTGTAGTCCAGTACTCGCCTAAGTTTGAAAAATCCTACCAAGTGGTGAGCAGCCCTCCCACTCGGGGGCTTAGCTACAGTCCAGTACTCGCCTAAGTTTTAAAAACCCTCCCGAGTGAAAATTGACCTTCTCGCTCAGGGACTTAACAAAGTGTGGGCCGGCCACGACCCCCACTCCAAAGTTGCACCATCAAGAAGAAGGCGATATTGAGCGTGTCGCAAGGGCGAGCAACTTTCAGGAACGTCAAGACCATTGCTGAGTACCTGGTTGATGAGTTGATCGGCCTCCCTGAATGGTGCGGGT
>NC_041389.1:265101696-265131967 GCF_002162155.2 Triticum dicoccoides
TGTCAAAGGCCCATCCAACGGCTGGAACCAAAGCAGACGGCTGACAGGAACGTCAAAACCATTGCTGAGTGCCTTGCTGATGAGCTGATCAATGCTGCTCAAGGTTCGTCCAACTGGTCAACTGCCGATTCTTCTTCAGAAGCTGCATCAAGCAAATAGAAACCAATCCGAGAGAATAACGAATTTCACTCGAAGATAAACGCAACATATTCAAAGATAAATCCAAAGATTCCTAACCGCAGATTAAAGTACTCGGGCGTCAGGCCCGAAGGAGTTTTAACGATTACAAAATCACTCGGCATTCCGAGGCAAATAAAGGTGAAGCATAATGTTTTTCAGGCACTCGGCGGGAGAAGGACTGGCCGGATCGCAGAAGCTGTCAAGGTCGATGTTGTCGGCAATACGAGTGGCTGCCTCGAGGAAGGTGTCCATGAAGGACCGGAAGGAGTGCTTTTGATGTAGGGTAGAACCCTAGGGTGATGATCTTTCACGTTTGGAGTGGATCCTACGGGGAAACACGAAGAACGCGCGGAAGAACACGAGGGAAACATGGGGAAAACGAGAGAGAGAATCACTAAACCAACATAGAATCAATCACACGAGTGCTAGATCACCGACAACATAGAGTAACATATGATTCACAATCAACAAAGGTAAGTATACAACAGAACCGTTCTTCTCCGTGAGGAGGTCTTGATATCCACGAGGGGATCTTCCCACGAGGGGGTCTTGATATCCGATAGGATCTTCTCCGAGGAGGCCGCGGTCTCTCACGAGGAGGAGATCCGGTGGATGAGCGAAGCTCTATCTCTAACTTGAGCTAAATCAACGCTAACCCTAAAAGGAGATGGGGGCGTCCTATTTATAGTCTTAGTGCAAATGGAAGTCAAAACGAAGGGATACAAGGGCTCCAGCCCGTAGGTTTAGTCGCTCAGGAGTCGGACGTCCGGAAGGTGTCGGACGTCCGGAGGCTCGGGACGGTCCGGACGTCCGGACACGTTCGGACGTCCGTAGATTCATCTTTGTCGTGGGCGTGTCGGTCGTCCGTAGAGGGTCGGTCGTCCGGGGCTTCAGGAGGGTCCGGACGTCCGGAGGCTGTCGGTCGTCCGTAGTTTCGGCTCGGTTGCTTGTCGTCCGGTCGTCCGGTCCGTTCCGGACGTCCGTAGATTTGGTTTGGGTGACGAAGTGTCGGACGTCCGGAGGGGTCCGGTCGTCCGGGTCCTGGGACTCGTCGGACGTCCGGGCAGGGTCGGACGTCCGATGCCTGTAGCTTCAGCAGCATCTCTTCTTCTTCTTCAACATGCTTGGGGTCCTCGCCGTCTTGGCTCTTGCAAGTAGTAGATCCTTGGCTCACCTCCATGTACCTGATTACACATAGAGTCTCTGACTGAGGTAGTAGCCATATCTCGTGAGTAGAAAGAGGGAGTTCGGAGATGAGCGAGTTCACCTTATCTTTGATAGCCTTAGCTCGGGCTCGTGTCATGGGTCCAAGAGGTGTTGAGGGAGATGTAGGCACGTCCATGGGGATGAGTGAGGGATGCTCCGCATCATCTCCCCCCCCCTTGGGAGAGATCCGACCTTGGATCGAAAGATGCATCTCCATGGTAAGGTGCTAGGTCCTTGATGTTGAAGATGTCGCTCACATTGTACTTGTCTTGTGGTAGGTCGATCTTGTAGGCGTTGTCGTTGTAGCGTGCGAGAACCTTGAAAGGTCCATCGGCCCGAGGGAGAAGCTTGGACTTGCGTTCGTTGGGGAAGCGGTCCTTGCGAAGATGTAGCCACACTAGATCACCAATGTTGAATACCATGGGTTGCTTGTTGATGTTGAGCTTGGTCGCTAGTCGTTGTACTTGGCGCTCGATGGTGTGCCTTGTATCTTCATGCATCCTCTTGATGTAGCTTGCACGAGCACTTGCGTCGAGGTTGGTGCGCTCTTGTAGAGGAAGAGGTAGAATGTCCAATGGGGACAACAGGTTGAAGCCGTAGACGATCTCGAAGGGGGACTTGCCGGTTGTCGAATGTCTTGCACGATTGTAGGCGTACTCGGTGATGGGTAGACACTCCTCCCACTCCTTGATGTTCTTCTTGATCAGCACGCGAAGTAGAGTCAAGAGTGTATGGTTCGTCACCTCCGTTTGGCCGTCGGTCTGAGGATGGTATGCCGAAGAGAACAATAGCTTGATGCCGAGCTTGGCGCATAAGGTCTTCCAAAAGTAACTCAAGAACTTGACGTCATGATCGAAGACAATCGTCTTTGGCACTCCATGAAGTTGCAAGATTTCCCTACAAAAGAGATTGGCAATATGTGAAGCATCGTCTATCTTGTTGCAAGGAATGAAATGTGCCATCTTAGAAAATCTGTCCACAACAACAAAGACGAAATCCTTGCCATTTTGGGTTCTAGGCAAACCAAGTACAAAATCCATGTTAATGTCTTCCCAAGGTTGATAAGGAATAGGAAGTGGCATGTAAAGACCATGGGATTGAGCTTTAGACTTAGCTTTGCGACATGTAGAGCAATGGTTGGTGAAGCGTGAGACATCACGGAACATCTTGGGCCAATAGTAGTTCTTGGAGAGCGTGGCGAATGTCTTGTCGTGTCCAAAGTGTCCCATAAGTCCGCCTCCATGAGCCTCTTGCAAAAGTAGCAAACGAAGAGAAGACTCGGGAATGCAAAGTTTGTTAGCTCTCATAAGATAATCATCCTTTATGTAATATCGTTCCCAAGATGTGTGTGTCAAACACTTAGCATAATGAATAGCAAAAGAAGGATCATGCTCATACAAGTCTTTTATATGCTCAAAACCAATAACATTCAACTCAAGTTGATTGATAAGCATGCATATGCGTGAAAGTGCATCCGCAACAACATTTTCTTTACCCTTAATGTACTTGATCACATAAGGAAAAGATCCAATGAATTCACTCCATTTGGCATGACGCTTGTTCAATTTAGTTTGACCTTTTAAGTACTTAAGCGTTTCATGATCGGTATGGATGACAAACTCATGAGGTCTAAGGTAATGTTCCCAAACATGTAGCACACGCACTAAAGCATACAATTCTTTGTCATAGATGGGATAATTAAGTTGAGCACCGGAGAGTTTTTCACTAAAATAAGCAATTGCTCGTTTTTCTTGCATTAAAACTCCGCCAATTCCGGTACCACTTGCATCACAATGAACCTCAAAAGTTTTGTCAAAATTGGGCAAAGCAAGAATCGGGGCATGAGTAAGCAAGGACTTTAGCTCATCAAAAGCGGTGGATTGCAAAGATCCCCACACAAAAGGAGTGTTCTTCTTACTCAAAGCATGCAAAGGAGCGGTGATTGTGCTAAAGTTTTTCACAAATCGGCGATAAAATCCTGCAAGACCAAGGAAGCTACGCACTTGTTGCAAATTGGTTGGTTGTGGCCAAGTTTTAATTGCCTCAATTTTAGTTTCATCAACATGGACACCTTTTGAAGAGACAACAAAAACTAAGAAAACCACTTTGTCCACGCCAAAAGTGCATTTTTTTCAAGTTTGCATAAAGGCTTTCCTTGCGAAGAGTTTGTAACACAGATTTAACATGATTAATATGCTCTTTCATGGTTTTGCTAAACACAAGGATATCATCAAAGTAAACCACAACAAATACTCCAATGTAAGGTCTAAGCACATGATGCATAAGACGCACGAAAGTACCGGGAGCTTCCGAAAGACCCATAGGCATCACTAACCACTCATATAAACCAAATTTTGTTTTGAAAGCGATTTTCCATTCATCACCCTCTTGTATGCGGATTTGGTAATAACCACTTTTAAGATCAATTTTGGAGAAAAAGTTGGCTCCGCTAAGCTCATCAAGCATATCATCTAAGCGAGGAATGGGATGCCTATAGCGAACGGTAATAGCATTTATAGGTCTACAATCGGAACACAAGCGGAAACTTCCATCGGGCTTAGGCACAAGTATAACGGGAATGGCACAAGGGCTTAAGCTTTCACGTACATTACCGCTGTCGATGAGTTGTTGTACTTGCCGTTGAATTTCCTTTGTTTCTTCGGGGTTGACACGGTATGGAGCTTTGTTTGGAAGTGGTGCTCCGGGGATGAGGTCGATTCGATGCGCAATGCCTCGAAGTGGAGGTAGACCCGGAGGTAGCTCATCGGGGAAAACATCTTGGAATTCCTGCAAAAGAGATTGAAACACTAAAGGTAGCTCGTGAGAAGTGTTAGTTGTTGGCTCTCCATCTTTGCATACAAGGACAAAGTGCATCCCACTCGATGGGTTCTCACACACTTCTCTTATCTCACTTTTGGTGGCAAATAGGATGAGGTTTTTCTCTCTAGGCGAAGAGGCGCTCATATTTGGCTTGTGGCTCTCACTCACTTTTGGGTGGGTCACTTTTTCACTCTTCTCTCCATGGTGGTTGGCTTGCTTGTCGGCTATCACTTGACTAGGAGACATCGGTCGTAGCACATATTCCTTCCCTTTCAACTTGAAGCTATAGTGATTGGTACGCCCATTGTGGATGACACCACGGTCGAATTGCCATGGTCGACCAAGGAGGAGGTGGCAAACGGTCATGGGGACCACATCACATTCCAAAGTGTCCTCATAGGCACCGATTTTGAAGGAGACTTGGACTGTATGCTCAACTCGAATAGTGCCGGAGTCACTTAGCCATTGGACCTTGTAGGGGTGCGGGTGCTTCCTCTTGACCAATTGCAGCTTGGAGCATAGTTCTTCACTTGCCAAATTGTGACAACTACCTCCATCGATGATGACCTTGACGGACCTTCCATTGATGTCGGCTTTAGTGTGGAAGATGTGGCATCTTTGGTCTTCTTCTTGTTGATGTTGAAGTGTCAAGACTTTGGAGACAACGAGAGCGGGGCTCAAATCCTCATCACAAAAGACTTGATCATCTTCATCCTCATTCACGCGCCGGTGTATGGCCACTTGCTCAAGTGCTTCCATCTCCTCTTCACTCATGGAGTCATATGTACCATCGTCATTGAGGATCATGGTGCGCTTGTTCTTGCATTCATAGGATTTGTGGCCTCGGCCGCCGCAAGTGAAACACTTGAAGGTGCTTGTTTTGACGGTCTCATCGGTCGGAGTAGATGATGAAGCACGCGGCTTGAAGTTGCTTGTAGTCGTAGGAAGACGGCTTGAACTTGTCGAAGCTTTCTTGTAACTTGACTTGTCGTCGTTGCTTGGATAAGGCTTGGTTGATGTAGATGTTGGGGAAGTCATTGAAGCTTGGATGTTGGAGAAGCCGTAGGTCTTGGATGAGTACTTGGCGTACTTGAAGTCATCTTGTACTTGACGTTCCGCCTTTGTAGCTTGATGTACGAGCTCAATGAGGTTGGAATAAGGTTGGAAATCGGCAATCTTCTTGATGGGATGATTGAGTCCATTCAAGAAACGTGCCATAGTTTGCTCATCATCTTCCATGACATTGGCTCGAATCATGGCTATCTCCATTTCCTTGTAGTATTCTTCAACACTCTTTGTTCCTTGCTTGAGGAGTTGTAGCTTCTTGAAGAGATCGCGGTTGTAGTAGGTTGGCACGAAGCGTGCTTGCATGGCATCCTTCATCTGAGCCCAAGTGGTTATTGGTGGATCACCTCTTGCTTGACGGCGTTCAAGGACTTGTTCCCACCATATGAGCACATAATCTTGGAACTCAAGTGATGCCATTGCGATCTTCTTCTCTTCCTCATAGTTGTGCAAACGAAAGATTTTGTCGACCTTCAATGCCCATGAGAGGTACTCTTCGGGGTCATTGCTTCCATTGAACTTGGGCATTGTGAACTTGAGCTTGCCATAGCGTTGCTCTTCATTGTGTTGTAAGTGATGATGATGATGACGTCCTTGACGTGGAGGATAGTCATCCTCATGTTGCTCTTGTCGCGGGGGAAGTCCATGATCAACTTGCTCTTGTTGAACTTGAGGTTGAATTGGAGCTTGACGAGGTTGTGGAGGAACTTGTGGAGCTTGCCGTTGTACTCGCGGGCGGTAGTTCCTCTCTTGGATTTCTTCACGAAGTGCTTCCTCTTCATTGCATCGTTCGCGATTGCGGTTGGCGATGACTCGACTTGATTCTTGAAGGGCACGTTGCGCCTCAAGAGCTTGCGCTTCACGTTGTTGTTGTTGAAGTCGTTGAGCCTCGGCGTCTTGTTCTTCTTGGCGTAGACGTGCTCGTTCTTCTTCTTGATGTCGTCGTTGTTGTCGTTCTTGAGCTTGTGCAAAAGCGACTTGGTGTGGTGCAGGATGATGTAGATGCTCGTCGACTTGCTCATGAGAATGCTTGTCATGTAGCGGGTTCCGAGATGCTTGCCAGTCTTGACGTGCAGCTCGTCGAAGAGTGTTCGATGACGGTGTACTTGAGTCGGAGAAGGTGTCGTCGGAGTGTCGACTTGAGCGTCACCGTCTTGAAGAGGAAGTAGTGGAAGGACCTTGACTCTTCATGAAGGCGCGGATCTCGTCCATTCTTGCGTCATTCTCTTGCTTTTGAGCGTCGAATTTGTTGTCGAAGTAGTCTTTTGTACGTTGCTCGGAGAGTCGTAAGTCGGTGGCGAGGTTGTCGATGCGGTCGCTCATTGCTTGTTGCTCTTGGTGCAATGCCTTTTGAGCTCCAAATAGGTGGCTCTTGGTGACAAATGATGTCATGTCGTCGTCGTTCTCGATGAGAGGTGGTGTAGTAGAAGAACTTGGCCTATCCATCATTCCAAGTAAAATGTAAGTGGTAGAAGGACAAGAACGTGTACCAAATGTATCTTGACCGAAGTTGAAGATGAATTAAGTTCACTCAAATGCGGACAATGAAATAGCACTGTTGGTACCGATTCTTGTTGGTTCTCACACCTACACACGTAAAAGCTTATGGTGGAGCTTGGTTAGGATAGTGGCATAAAATTTGATGCAATTGTAAGTAAGCTTCAATAATGTTGGAAAAGATTCACAAATTTGCAAATGCAACAAGTAGACCAAGCAAGTATGGGTACACAGAAACACACACGCAAATAGATAAATGGGATTGTGCAATCCAAAAGTGAGCCAAAATGTGGAAACCACGAAAATGCTCTTGTTGCACAATACTAGAGAGACGCTAGCACGATTACATAATAGGCAGATACGCAAGCTTGTGCACAACCTACTAGGCAAAAATGCAACTATCCCTATCCCAAGTATGCTATATGTATGATATTTCGGTGCAATGATCCAAGATGATCAAATATGACAATCTTAATGTTGTATGATGCTATGGTTCTTGCTTATAAGCTCTTTGCTTATCTTTCCTCTTTGCTTAAAAGCTTGGGTGGCTCTTTCACTTTTGAGCTCTTTTCTCATGCAATATCTCACGAACCAAGATAGCAATTGCGTATGCTATGACAACTTTGTGACACACAAGTTGATCTCAAGATATGCACCACTATGGTATGATATGTATGCTATATGGAGTATGATCACTAATGTGCACAAGTCACGTTGCCAGCAATACTCAATGGCTCGTCTCGATGGGTAAGCTACGCAAAAGTAGGGACATGTGGGTATCAATGCAATTGCAAGGTATGACAAAGATGTCGTCGAAGTTACCGTCCTTGGCGATGATGAGACCCTTGCGAATTTGAGTCGTGGTGATGATGAAGTCGAACTGCACCTAGATAGCCGAAACACAAAAGGATACGGCAGCCACAACTCAAAATCTCAAAGATCAAAATGTGTCAAAATCGTCATTGGAGGTATCGGGGAAGATATTTGTATATGTTGATACGGAAGGTGTGGTGGAATTTTGGGTTGTGGTGGTGGTGGAACTGACAAACTTTAGTTTCGTCAGGGTTTCACGGACGTTCGGGATTTTACGGTCGTTCGGACTTCGTCGGACGTCCGACGTTTTCCGGTCGTCCGGAGCCTGGGCGAAAATCGGGCTCGGGAAGAACTGCGAGATTTCGGGGAAGAAGGAAATGGTGAGGTCGAAATTGAGTGGTTTGGTGGATGGAAAAGGGTGGGGAGGGTGGGAAAAGCTAGATCCACACGCAGCAACACAAATCCAAGGACCAAATCCAACAAAATCTCAACTCACAAACAAATCACAAAAAAAAATTGGCGCTATTTTTGGTGGGGAATTTTCGGATTTAGGACGAAAACAACAAAATCAAGCTAGAAAACACGGGGTAGGGGCTCCAAAAACATGATCAACGTGGCTCATGATACCATATGATGTAGGGCAGAACCCTAGGGTGATGATCTTTCACGTTTGGAGTGGATCCTACGGGGAAACACGAAGAACGCGCGGAAGAACACGAGGGAAACACGGGGAAAACGAGAGAGAGAATCACTAAACCAACATAGAATCAATCACACGAGTGCTAGATCACCGACAACATAGAGTAACATATGATTCACAATCAACAAAGGTAAGGATACAACGGAACCGTTCTTCTCCGTGAGGAGGTCTTGATATCCACGAGGGGATCTTCCCACGAGGGGGTCTTGATATCCGATAGGATCTTCTCCGAGGAGGCCGCGGTCTCTCACGAGGAGGAGATCCGGTGGATGAGCGAAGCTCTATCTCTAACTTGAGCTAAATCAACACTAACCCTAAAAGGAGATGGGGGCGTCCTATTTATAGTCTTAGTGCAAATGGAAGTCAAAACGAAGGGATACAAGGGCTCCAACCCGCAGGTTTAGTCGCTCAGGAGTCGGACGTCCGGAAGGTGTCGGACGTCCGGAGGCTCGGGACGGTCCGGACATCCGGATGCGTTCGGACGTCCGTAGATTCATCTATGTCGTGGGCGTGTCGGTCGTCCGTAGAGCGTCGGTCGTCCGGGGCTTCAGGAGGGTCCGGACGTTCGGAGGCTGTCGGTCGTCCGTAGTTTCGGCTCGGTTGCTTGTCGTCCGGTCGTCCGGTCCGCTCCGGACGTCCGTAGATTTGGTTCGGGTGACGAAGTGTCGGACGTCCGGAGGGGTCCGGTTGTCCGGGTCGTGGGACTCGTCGGACGTCCGAGCAAGGTCGGACGTCCGATGCCTGTAGCTTCAGCAGCATCTCTTCTTCTTCTTCAACATGCTTGGGGTCCTCGCCGTCTTGGCTCTTGCAAGTAGTAGATCCTTGGCTCACCTCCATGTACCTGATTACACATAGAGTCTTTGACTGAGGTAGTAGCCATATCTCGTGAGTAGAAAGAGGGAGTTCGGAGAGGAGCGAGTTCACCTTATCTTCGATAGCCTTAGCTCGGGCTCGTGTCATGGGTCCAAGAGGTGTTGAGGGAGATGTAGGCACGTCCATGGGGATGAGTGAGGGATGCTCCGCATCAGCTTCTTAGTATTTGCTACCTTGAGGGCAGCCAGCTTGTCTTCCTTAGCCTCCTTGTAGTGCACTCGGACCAATGACAAGGCGACGTCAGCACCACAGCGAGCAGAGGACTTCTTACACTCTTGCACTCGGCCTGGAATCTGATTAAGTCGAGTCATCAGCGACTCGAGGTCTTGAGAAAGTTCCACCCGAGGCCAGATTTTGGCGTCCACTCGGGTCATCGCTGCCTTCAATCGAGCCAGATAAGCGACTGCACCATCCAAGCGTGACTCCAATCCTAGTAGGTTCATTGGAACGTCATCTTTCATTGGACAATTGATGGGGTCAAGACCTGTCTCAACCCTCCCGGTTTCAGCTTCAAAGTCCTGACAAAGTTCTGTCCCATCGCGAAAAACAATGAGTCGACTATATAACAACAAACTTCAGTCGACGACAAATTAACCAGTCGAATGACCATACCTTCAAGCTTCAGAACAAGTTTCGCGGCAAGTTGTTCCAGATAGGACTCTAGCTTGTCTGTCTTGGTTCTGAGGCTGCCAACTTCAGTGGTCAGGTTCTCCTTGTCCTTCCTCAGCTGCTCGACTTCTTGATTAGCTTCCAAGATGGCGGTCTTCAACTTCGCATTCTCCTCCTCCAATTTGCCGACTGAAGCCAGCTTCTGGTCCGCAAGCTTCGTCTTCTCACGTGCTTCCTTCTGAGTAGCAGCAAGGTCCAGGGTCCTTCTTCTCCAAAGCCTCCTTCATCCTCTCTGAAGAAAGAACACTCTTTAGACGAGCCTGAAGTTGGCGATTTCACTACGCACATCTGCTTGTGTGAAGTCACTCGGTTCAAATAGACTGAAAGAAAAAGCAGTGCGAAGTGCGAGCTACAAAGCAGACAAGACGGTCGAATGATTACCTCCCATGATGGTCGTCTCTTGTTGAGCAGTCTTGAGATTCTTCTTTGCAAGTTCAAGGTCAAGTTCAACGCTGATATGCTTCTTCTTTAATTCAGAAAGTCGAGCTCCAAGATCACAAGACCTCTGCAGTCAGCAAGAGAGATATGCCAGTCTAATCAAATATTCAACAAAAATAAGAGATAATGACAGGGAAAAGTTACTCTAAGACTACTGCCGAATCAAATATTCAACAGTAGTCTCGGGGACTACACCCAGTGGGTGCACTTAGCGTGCCCCCACTGGTTCAGATCAATACTCAGCAGGGTCTGCCCAGCGTGAGTTCAAAAAAAAGAGAATACATCATAAGACCTCAGTCGAGTGCCAACAGTCGACCGTGATCTCGGGGACTACACCCAATGGGTGCACTCGCCGTGCCCCCACTGATTCGAACAGTTTACTGAGACTCAACTCGAGACGAGCGGAGTGGAAGATTTCCTAAACTCTGAACAAAGGAACACCCCAATGGGTGATCAGATATAAAACAACACTCAAAAGTTCAGTCGGAGTTTTGCTGACCTGAACATTGGTCTGAAGTGCAGAGCTGGCATTGTAAGCCACCTGACTAGCTTCATGCATCACCTTCACCTGCTCCATGACAAGGTTCACCTGACGAAGAGCTTCCCTAGCGGCACTCGGCAACTCGTATGGGGTCTGATACGCGGCAAAGAGTGATGGCTCCAAGGTAGTCGAAGCAGTTACCGGGTCGGACGCGTGGAGTTGCACCGGAGCGACAAAAGTCTGTGCAGTCGATCCCGACAGACGATCAGTCATCAGCGGGCTGGCGAATGTGACGTTGGTCCGAACCGGCCCTCCGGAACATTACCACCGCCTCAAGTGCCGGCGTCGACTGAGGGACTTGAATTTCAAGCCTCCTCCTGCTCGAGCTTCCACTCTTCTCCTCCTCTCCTGTAGAGGCGCTTCTTCTTCTTCATTATCAGGGAGCACAACAATTTCTTGCGGAGCTACAGAAAGGGAGAAATATCAAATATTCAGCCGATTGACTACCCACTCGACTAAATGAAACTTGGTCGAACGGACTTACTAGCCCAAGAGGTGGCCTCCTCGTCTCCTGGTGCCTTATCGACATCCATGCCAGTAGCAGCAGAGGTGGGACTAGAAAGATGCATAATCCAATTGGTCAGAACAAAAATTTCAGTCAGTCTGAATAAACACAAGTATGATACTCACCCCGAAGCCACTGGGACGTCCATCTTGATTCGTGGCGAAGTCTTCCGAGTCTTGGGAGGAGCAACCTTGGGCTGCTTGGCAATCTTCTCCATCGGCTCCGTAGTCGACGTCCGAGTGCGCTTCTGAGCGTGAGTACTCGGAGCCACGTTCTTCCCGCGCCCGCCCGTCGGGTCGTGTTGCTGCTTGGATCGGCGCTTGAAACGCGGCGGCGAGTCGACTTCTTCCTTGTCGCCCGACTCCTCGCTCTTCTCCTCCTCCTCTTCATCCGAAGACTCCCAGTCGCTGCTCTCTTTCGCGCTGGCCTCTCCCTCCTGGCCCTGTTCCAGAGCTTGTTCACCGTTGGGCATCGAATACATCTCGGTGAAAACCTACCAGACAAAAAGTCAAGTAAAAGTCAGTCGACATCAAGTGCAGTCAGAACATATACGCCAGGTAGTCGGAATAAAAGGGCATACCTTGTCGGGCGGATTGTCATCTCTGAAAGGGATGACTCGCCTGGATCCTCTGGGGTTGTCCTGATTTCCTGTGATACTCCTCAACCACATGGCCACGGTCTCAGACGACACTTCCTCTGGGTGGACCCGAGCGGTGTCTTCAGGTCCGGAGTACAGCCACATAGGATGATCACGAGCCTGGAGAGGCTGGATGCATCAACTGAGGAACACTTCTAGCAAGTCCAGGCCGGTGACACCCTTGTCGATAAGATGGACCACTTTCTCCACCAACATCTTTGTCTCCACTTTCTCAGCAGCGGTCACTTTGAGTGGAGAAGGAGTCTGAACGCGGTCAAATGTGAAGTGGGGGAGGCCGGTCGACTGACCTGGAGCTGCGGCGTCCTGGCAGTAGAACTAGGTCGACTGCCAGCCTCTAACCGATTCAGGGAGAGTCATAGCAGGGAAAGAACTCCTATGCCTTTTCTGGATACCTAACCCCCCACACATCTGGATGACATTGGTCTTTGAGTCACTCGACTTCGCTTTTTTGACAGACTGGGATCGGATGGTAAAGATATGTTTGAAAAGACCCCAGTGCGGTCGACACCCCAAGAAGTTTTCGCACATCGACACGAACGCGACCAAATATGTAATGGTGTTGGGAGAAAAATGGTGGAGTTGAGCACCGAAGAAATTCAGGAATCCCCAGAAGAAGGGGTGCGTAGGAAGAGAGAAACCTCGGCCGACGTGGGTGGCGAGTAGTACACACTCACCCGGTCGAGGCTGGGGATCCATCTCCCCCTCCGCAGCCTTGTCACTCCCTTGGCAATCAGTCTAGACTCCGCCAGCTCGTCCAGATCTTCTTACCAGATCAAAGACCGGATCCAATCGCCCTGGATCTAGCCCGGCGGCAGCCCCGCGCGCGATGACGACCCGCGCTTCTGTTTCTTGCCTTTTGCCGCCCCCGTCGCCTTCTTCGCGCACTCTAGCGCCGGCGTCTTGTCCTTCACCATGGCGGTGGAGCGGCAGCGTCGGAACAGAAGAGCTGGGCGCGGCAGAGAAGTAGAGGAAGAGGAAGGAGAAACGAGCGTGCACAGTGCAGATGCCTCAGCCCCGTCGCCTTATAAAGGATTGCACCCGAGTGACTGACGCGTGGGACCAGGTAATTCCGCAATAGTCGCGCGCAGCGTACGTGGCGAAAAAGGCGGCATGGAAATCGAGGCATCACTGTTTATCCGCTCCGCCCGCTTTGGCACTCCCCGTCCTGCGCGCTTCCCTGAAATTTTGTATCCTATGAAATCCGGGATACACAGCAGTCAATCGCGCCCAAGATCCTGCACTCTAATACATCACTCGGTAGACGACGCCACAAGTTCAGTCGACGACTCTCTGAATGGATCAAGGCGACTGAATCGACGCTGAAGTACCAACGCGAGTTTTCCATCTTGCGGAAAATGCTCGCGAAGGTGCAAGGCTCAGAACAAGTTCAACTCCAACCTACTTTCCACTCGAACCTTAATCCATTCGGGGGCTACCGATGAGGATACAGACCTGCGGTAGGGTCATAGGCCTGACCTATACGTCCTACCCAAGGTCACTACCCTAGAAGACAAGCAGTTCAAGAGGCAGCATGAGACCCCCAGTCGAAGATGTTGAGTGCAATCCACTCGACATCACGTCACTTGGGAGCCTTCCTACCTACTGTCACTCGACCATCCAGAGAATCACTCGACCTCCTGAAGACTAGGAGTCACTCAGCGTTACAACGGGCAGGCGTTCACTCTGTAGCCTTTAAGGTCATTAACAGCACTTAAGGCTGGTGTTACCAGTAATGCCCCCACTTTATGTACATTAAGTCCCTTGTAATGGAGGGCAAAGAGGGCCCTGGCGAACTCTATATAAGCCACCCTCCTCCTCTGGCACAAGGGTTCGCACCTCCCGATCACACATATAATCCAATCGACCGCCTCCGGGCACCGAGACGTAGGGCTGTTACTTCCTCCGAGAAGGGTCTGAACTCGTAAAACTCGTGTGTACACCTTCACCATAGCTGAGATCTTGCCTCTCCATACCCACCCCCTTTCTACTGTCAGTCTTAGAACCACGACATCGCCGACAGGGTGTCCAATGAAGAAAGTTGGAGACCGCCATATGAGGGGATACTAGAAGTCAATATAGGCATGAGCTTCTATAGGATTTAGGGCAGGGTAGCACAAGTGGCAATTTGTGACCGCGAATGATAATTGATCTGAGCCTAAACAAATTGGTATGAGCTTGTCGCTTATTCTCAGGCAATGGAAGCTAATGTTATACACAATGCATTCACTTGGTGTTGGACTCAGGGCTTCATCACGTGATGATGGAGAGAAATGATCAAGAGGCGATGGAGATGTGCAACACAAATAACGGTGAACGATTGACCATATCAACAATCTTGCTTGAGATCAGTGAGCTTGGTAGGGGAGTAAACATTTTTGTAATCTCCTTTGTTAGGAGAGAAGCTAACGAGGTAGCCCATCGACATGTGAAACGAACCAATGAGGCAAGGAGGCGATGTCTCTGGATAAACTTCATTCCATCATTCATGTGGAACATGACTAAACACCTTAATAGTACTAGTACCCCCCTATGTGATTAATATATGCCGTGATTTGCCAAAAAGAGTAGTTTTCCTTTATTTGAGTTAGGTTCTAGCTATTTTCTCGTCCATGCCGCTCACTCATGGTAAGTGGTTTTCAAGTATGCGTTATTGGCTTTGGTGGATGGTCTTTACAATAATGGTATGGCTTACTCCATTCTTGGTTTTGGTGGTATTCACTCATGGCTTGATACGCCTCCGTCGTATCTATAATTTTTGATTGTTCCATGCCAGTATTATTCAACTTTTATATACTTTTGGCAACTTTTTATACTATTTTTTGGGACTAACATATTGATCCAGTGCCCAATGCCAGTTCCTGTCTGTTGCATGTTTTTTGTTTCGCAGAAACCCAATATCAAACGGAGTCCAAACGGGATAAAAATGGACGGAGAATTTTTTTGGAATATTTATGATTTTTGGGAAGTAAAATCAACGCGAAACAGTGTCCGGGGTGGCCACGAGACAGGGGGGCACGCCCTAGACTCTCGTGGGCCACCCGTAAGGCGGTTTACGCTCTTCTTCTAGCGCAAGAAAGCTAATTTTATGAGAAAGATCTGGGCGAAAAATTCACCCCAATCGGAGTTACGGATCTCCGGATATTTAAGAAAGGGTGAAGGGTTAGAATCTGAGAACGCAGAAACAGAGAGATAGATCCAATCTCGGAGGGGCTCTCGCCCCTCCCAAGCCATGGGAGCCAAGGACTAGAGGGGAAACCCTTCTCCCATCTAGGGAGGAGGTCAAGTAAGAATAAGAAGAAGGGGGGGCCTCTCCCCCTTGCTTCCGGTGGCGCCGGAACACCGCCGGGGGCCATCATCATCACCGCGATCTTCACCAACACCACTGTCATCTTCACCAACATCTCCATCACCTTTCCCCATCTATATCCAGCGGTCCACTCTCCCGCAACCCGCTGTACCCTCTACTTGAACATGGTGCTCAATGCTATATATCATTTCCCAATGATGTATGGCTATCTTATGATGTTTGAGTAGATCCGTTTTGTCCTATGGGTTAATTGATGATCATGATTGGTTTGAGTTGCATGTTTTATTATTGGTGCTGTCCTATGGTGCCATCCGTGTCGCGCAAGCGTGAGGGATTCCCGTTGTAGGGTATTGCAATGCATTCATGATTCGCTTATAGTGGGTTGCATGAGTGACTGAAACACAAACCCGAGTAAGGGGATTTTTGCGTATGGGATAAAAGGGGACTTGATACTTTAATGCTATGGTTGGGTTTTACCTTAATGAATCTTTAGTAGTTGCAGATGCTTGCTAGAGTGTAACATCCCGATTCTCGGAATGTTTTTTTTCTTAAAATGCAAAAATCCAGGCGTGAAAATTTCATTTGTTTTAGGGTGGTTCCATTCCATGTGTTTTAGGGTTTTACCTTAACACCTTTATCATACCATGATATGATTGTGTAGTTAAATGCATAAGGTGGTTCCATTCCATGTGTGTTGATGCCATCGTGTTTGTTATAGTAGTTCCCTATAGCAGTTAGTCGATATGGGTGATGTGAACTCCTAGTGGTTGTATCATGGTTCATATTAGAACATTAGTCCTGACCGCCAAGCCTTCCTTAGCTGTGTCAACCTAACCCTGTCACTTCGTTGAATCCTCTCTATTTACCTCCCTATCATGCTATCTCATTTCAGAATCTCCATCAGATCGATATCTCGCTATCCATCCACTCTTAATTTGTTTCGGATGTTATTTGGATTTACTGTTGTTTTGGTATTTATTGTTTGTCTTTTGGTATCGTTACGATGAGTAGGGAACGATAACGATCTTGGACATGGACAGAATCAGGTTACTGAAGAAGGACTCGACAACGAAGGCATGCCTCCTTCTTTGATCATACTTATCCTATGGTTTACAAAATTGCATTGAGTTTTATTGTTACTATGTGCATGCTATTTTAATTCTCGTAGCAAGCGTGTCGATTGACACATTACCCTGATCCGCTTGTCGCCTATTTACTTGACACCTAAGTAGAAGTATATAATTCCGGTAGAGTAGAAATGCTTAGCCATGCTTATCACCCTGTAGGTGCCTTGTTGAATGACCTCCGAGTCATTGACAGTTGAAACTTAATGCTGAGCTAGGCCAGTTGGCCCTTGTTGGCCCCCTCTATCCTCTTCTACTCTGGGTGAAACTTACCATCTGAATACTGGTGCGGGCGACAGCTGAATCAAGGATTGAAGGAGCGATTGGCTGCCCTTCACAAGTTGAAGGGGGCAATCAGTCGTCCGTGCCGCATAAGGCCTAATAAGTCTGGATTTGAAGATTGTGATAACAGTACAGCCACATGCTATATGGGCACTGGCTTGGTCAAGTAAGCTAGTCAACCTTAGTTGTCGATGTCGCCGTACCGTAGATGGGATAGCTGCCTTGCGAGGAGTATCCTCGGCACAGATGGGGGGACCGGTTTGAGGACGTACTCTCAGTTCCGTGCACCAGACCCGGTGGGCATGTCACAACTTTGGGGGATCTAGTCCAAAGACCTCGTCAAAATCTCCCTGCCGGTATACCAAATGGTGTACTACGCTAGCGACGGCTAGTGGCAACAAGTCGGGATTGTGTCGTGTGGGTAAAGTGTAAAACCTCTGCAGAGTGTAAAACTATTTGAATAGCCGTGTCCACGGTCAAGGACAACACATGAATCTTTCTTGACGTACAGGACATGTCTTGCTTATTCCCTCTTTGCCCCTGTTCTTGAAACCTATGAAAGACGTGAGTTGATCGAGGATCCTCACTTGATGAAAGTTATTCTGGAGATAAAACATGTTTTCATCTAAAACTGCTATTATCCAAGTACTATATTTTTTCAAACAAAATTAGCTTTTATGCAAATGAGCCATACAACCTTCCTTTGAAGCTACATGTAGCTATTAGGTCCTTCCCGTGGGAGGCATGTTGAGTACGTAATGTACTCATTGCAATACTTTTGTTGAACAACAGAGTTTCATGAAGACGAAGGTGATGACCATGACAACTATGGCGATCCGTAGGAGTGAGGTCACGTGGACTACATCGACTGCCTGTGGCTGAGATGGAGTCGCTACACATTGTACTTTCCGCTACTTTCTGATTGTAATAAATGTCACGAGACATTTCTCTATGTATGCCTTGTGGCAAGATATATTTAAACTTGTAATACCTTTTACGCATTGTGCGATGATATCATTTCGCTGTGTTGTCAACAATTCCTGGGGTTGACAAATATACACAGGAGGGTCTGGAAGTTAATTCCGGGTTCTCACAGAAGTGGTATCAGAGCCGATGTCGATCTAGTTGCGTGGCCTTAGTTAGAAATGGAAAGCCTTAGAGACTATTTTTATAAGAAAAACTATTTTGAAAAGGATCATTCTCGTAGTCTTCTCCTTCACTATTCCTCTTCTTAACTTACCTTATTTAAGCAAAGTTCAAAATCTACTTCTCTACCTTGTTCTTTATAGTATGAAACCTTTCCAGCCCTTGGTGTTGAAAAGTTGGAAGTTTCTCAAGATGTGCCAAGAATTTCAAACTTCAACCCCTGAGGCTCTGAGTAGCAACATTTTTCCAAGAGAAGACACTTTGAGACCTCAAGAAGGCAACAATTATCGATCATGCTCCAATTGTCAACGTTGAAGATTTGCCCCAAGATTTATTGTGGCCAGCCATATAGGATTAGGTTGGTTAACACCTTTGTAGTGATAGAACTCGTAGCTAGTAGACGCAAAAATATTTTTGTGTGAGTATTGTCTGCATATATTTCTTCTGGCCTTTTCCTATGGAGTCATACTAAAACTCTAATTGCCAAAATGAGTTGCTTTTGAGTTTTATTTGGATATCTTCTTGGCTATCTCAGTGTTATCTTTGTTTATCTTTTGGGGTATCTCTGCCTTGCTTAGGATTCTTTTACCCCTCTTACGCTCTCTCCCTCTTCTCTATCAACCCTGGAGAACACTTCGAGTGGAAAGAAGCTACAACAACCACTTGGAGATCTATTATGAAAGTGAACCTTTTGGAAAACCTCTTTTAAGGGGGGTAGTAGACAATGATTGTGTCAAGATTGAAGATTTGAAGACCTTCATTCGCCAGGAAGACGAAGATTGAAGACCTTCACTACACCTACCATAACGTTCAAACTTGAAGGATCAATTAGTCCAGCCGGACCAAAACTTCACCAACAGAAGAAGGACAAGACTGAAGAATGTTCAACCAGTTACATAAGCTATCAGATTATCATTGCCAAGATCGAAAGATTGTTTCACAAGTTTTGAAACCTAGAAGAATTATGACAAGAGAAGTATCTCCAATGAAGACCCAAAACCACCTATCACCAAGATCAGAATGAGAACTAAATCCACAAGTTTCCTAGAAGAACTATGTCGAAGACGAAGCTAATCCAAACCCATTCTCTTTAGTCAGCCCAAATCTCGGGGACGAGATTTCTTTTAAGGTGGGTAGACTTGTAACATCCCGATTCTCAGAATGTTTTTTTTTCTTAAAATCCAAAAATCCGGGCGTGAAAATTTCATTTGTTTTATTTGTTAACAAAGCTTAAACTGGACTTTTATAATTTGGAGGATTTAATTTGACCTAATACCAACTTAAATTTAAATTGAGTTTGTTCTTCTCTTTTAGTTGGGTTTGGTTTTCTCCCTTCAGCATATTAAATTATGCGCATATGTATTTGGAACTTCTTTTGAATTTGTTAGCTTCTATTCTTTTTTCCTAAAAGGAAAATATATTTATTTTCTTTTCGCAAACTCTGGGCAATATCCAACGCCCAATCTACCTTCTCTATTTTCCCTGTGTTTCTTATTCCTCTCACCCGTATGGACCCAACTCATCTCTTTTATTTTTCTGTCTCCATCTCTCTTGGACTATAGTCCAACAACTCCCTCTCTCTAATTTTTCTCCTGCTTCCGTCCTTCCTCATGGGCCTGGCCAATCTGGCCCATCTCTCCCAACCAACGAACCCCTCTCCTCCTCCTACCTGTACGTTCACAACTCACATAGAGGAAACCTCAACAGCCACCTCCGTGCATACAAAGGAAACCTCTACACCTTCCTTTAATTCCTCCTCCCTTCCAATTCCTCTCCGTTGGGCATCTCCCCGACGAACGCCTCTTCTCCTTTCCTTCCTCTGTACGCTAGCACCTACAGAAAGGAAATGTCAACAGGCACCCCGAGCACTTCCTCTCCTCCTTCACTACACGCACACCAGTACAGAGAAGATCAAAATGTACAACAATGAATCGTCCCCTCCTCTAACTTCCCTTATATCTCATCCCTTTCCAAAACTGAAGGAACCATTCTCTGCGCCTCTAGCTCCTCTTCCACTTCGCTAATCTCCCTGCCCTCTCCCTTCTCTTTTTCTACATAAACTCTCTCTCCAAAGAATGGTGCTCCATGTACGCCGGTGCTTGTTCCCGGTGACGTAGACCATCTCCATCAGCACCCTTGCGCCCCATGGTCCATCTCCACACCACGAATCCATTCAGAGAAGAACGAACACATTTCGTAGATCACACACAAAGAATTCCGCATGTCCGTGTATACTGTTCATCAAGTTCGTCGCACCCTTTCATCAATCTCGGTGAGCCTCTATCAAATTCCTTTTGCACATGTACTCGTCATCATCTACTGTATCATGTAGACAACATCTTTCATCCTATCTATACCGTTGCTCGCGTCGATGCATGAACGTAAGCCATCTACATGTTGGCGTATTTTTTTTAGTTCCTCGGATGATCTTGTGTTCAATATATGATTTGTTTCCCATGCCGATAGTAGCCCCATGGCAGAGTTAGATCGCTAGTCTCGTCAATAGGATTTTTAGTATAAATTTTGTTAAAGTCGTTCTTGCCCAAGATAAAATGGGGTTTGTTCATCGATTAAATTTTGTATTGATATGTTATTGTTTATATGTTTGCAGTATGCCTAGGGTGTATCTTATTGGTCCCATAATTTTTGCATATGACAAATGACTTATAGATTTATTTGTTTACCGATTATAGTTTTGTTGTCGCAAGTAGATAATATTTTATTTGTATTGTTATTGTCTTGTGTTAGACATATCGATAGATTTTAATATAGTTTTCTATGGTTTCATGTATATAAAGCATGCCTAATTGTAGTAGTGTGTTACACTTTTGTTTCACATTAGTTCTTGCGATTTATTAACACACATAGTAGTTGATCGGTGAACTTTTATGTTAGTATGATATTTATATGTTCGTTATATGCCTAGGAGTCGCTCCTAATTATTCCATAAATTCTAGGAGTTAGATGCGATTGAATGGATTTATTATAAGTATTTCTTTTATTTATTTATTATATACTTGTACGTTGTCTCATGTGATATTTTTGCGTAGCATGTAGCGCTATCTTATGCATGCATACAATTTTTGTTGAATGTTCCCCATGCTTATAATTTCATAGGATTAATCTAGGCTATGCTTTGTTCACTGAATCATGAATTACTTTATGTCTTGATTATTTCAATTTTTGCTTAGTATGGAGATATCAGAACTAGTTTACATATTCATTTCCATCCATGTCACATGTTGGTTTATTTGTTCGAAATCATTGTCATGTCTACCATGGGTGTTTATATTTTTTTGTACGTATTGTTGCATAGTTTCTTTATGCTAGCCGTCAAATGAAATGCTTTACTATTGGGAACTAGTATATGGTAGTTGTTGCATAGCTCATGGTTGCCAAGTGGTTCCTCTTATTTTGTAGACATGCAAGATTGCATGGTTTGATGATTTATGTCATGGTCGTATTTGTATTCTCATATTTAGAATTTATTCACGGTGCATATAACTTAGTTTCTTACATCGTGGCAACTATAATGTGTGTTTATTTTTCTTAGTTTATTACCATGCCATGTTTGCAATTTCTTAAAGTAGAATGCATTCTTTATTGAATGTTTCCCATGCATGTCTTATATCCTCGCTAGTTTATACTTTATGATCACGCATATGGTTAGTCTTTGCTTGATAGAGATACATGCTAGTAGTGAATGATTCCTCTTGCTTGGTCAATACCATGTCATGATGTTCGATTGTATAACTAGATTGCATAGTGTGGATATAGCAATCGTGTATCAAATCATGACTAGTTGACTATCCTATGTTGGTACAAGTGTAAGTTGTACTATATAACAAATGCATGACATTTCTGTTATTCTTGCTTTGTTATTTCATTGCTTGATTTCATTGATGTAATGGCCTTGATGTTTACTTGCTTAGTATGATTTATCCCTTGTGCTTCTAAGGCACAACTAGCATGATAATGTTGTGTGCTAACGGCATGCTTGATGTTTGGTTAGCGTATATCAACTAAGTTGTGCTGTTATTATGAGTGTATTATATTTGTAGCATAGCGGGTAGCTTATGTAATGATATTGCATGCTTATGGGTATATATCTATTCGTTGCATTGTTATATGCCTAGACATCTTTCATGTAAGTGATGTTTCATGTCTTATTATACTACCATGTGTTATAGTTGTTTCAACAGTCCATCTCATGTTCAAGATATTTTACCTTTCATGTTAGTTGAGTTGTGCCTTCCTCATGTGCTTAACGCGCATAGTTTGCTCTGTTGTTTAAGCATGTGTGGGTAATCTTGTTACTAGTAGTCATTGGATATCTGTTCTTTCTTACTTAAAGAGCATGTACTACTTTAGTATCTTCTCATGATCACTTGTATGTTTGATGCTTGTGGTTTTAGTTAAGATCTCTTTATGATTCTTTATTCACATGCCTTGTATGATACGTGCCATATTATTGTATTGTTTATTTTCTTCCTAGTATTGTGTTGGATCTTGATATAAGAGTACTTCTTAATGTTACTTATGGATGATGTTTATACATTGCTTGTTGTTAACCATTATAAATATTTGGATTCCTCCAAATATTTATTCTTGGTTGATTGCCACATTTAATCATATCATGTCTATGTTGGAGAACGTTGCAGAAAACAAAAATTTTCCTACTCGTTTCACCAAGATCATCTAGGAGTTCATCTAGCAACGAGTGATCAGATGCATCTACATACCTTTGTAGATCGCGAGCGGAAGCGTTCAAAAGAACGGTGATGATGTAGTCGTACTCGACGTGATCCAAATCACCGATGACCAGCGCCGAACGGACGGCACCTCCGCGTTCAACACACGTACGGAACAGCCACGTCTCCTCTTCTTGATCCAGCAAGGGAGGGAGGAGAGGTTGAGGGAGATAGCACCAGCAGCAGCACGACGGCGTGGTGTTGATGGAGCTGCAGTACTCCGGCAGAGCTTCGCTAAGCACTATGGAGGTGGAGGAGGTGTTGGGGAGGGAGAAGGAGGCAACCAAAGGCCAAGGACTCAAGGTATGAAGTCCCTCCTCTCCCCCACTATATATAGGGGTGCCAAGGGGGGGTGGCCGGCCCTAGGAGATCCAATCTCCTAGGGGTGCGGCGGCCAAGGGGGGTTTCCCTCCCCCCCAAGGCACCTAGGAGGTGCCTTACCCTCCTAGGACTCTTGCCCCTTTGAACCCTAGGCGCATGGGCCTATGTGTGGCTGGTGCCCTTGGCCCATTAGGCCAAGGCGCACCCCCTTGCAGCCCATGTGCCCCCCCGGGGCAGGTGGACCCACCCGGTGGACCCCCGGGACCCTTCCGGTGGTCCCGGTACAATACCGATAACCCCGAAACTTGTCCCGATGCCCGAAACAGGACTTCCCATATATAAATCTTTACCTCCGGACCATTCCGGAACTCCTCGTGACGTCCGGGATCTCATCCGGGACTCCGAACAACATTCGGGTTACTGCATATACATATCCCTACAACCCTAGCGTAACCGAACCTTAAGTGTGTAGACCCTACGGGTTCGGGAGACAAGCAGACATGACCGAGACGACTCTCCGGTCAATAACCAACAGCGGGATCTGGATACCCATGTTGGCTCCCACATGCTCCACGATGATCTCATCGGATGAACCACGATGTCGAGGATTCAATCAATCCCGTACGCTATTCCCTTTGTCTATCGATATGTTACTTGCCCGAGATTCGATCGTCGGTATCCTAATACCTCGTTCAATCTCGTTACCGGCAAGTCACTTTACTCGTACCGTAATGCATGATCCCGTGACCAGACACTTGGTCACTCTGAGCTCATTATGATGATGCATTACCGAGTGGGCCCAGTGATACCTCTCCGTCATACGGAGTGACAAATCCCAGTCTTGATCCATGTCACCCAACAGACACTTTCGGAGATACCCGTAGTCTACCTTTATAGTCACCCAGTTACGTTGTGACGTTTGGCATACCCAAAGCACTCCTACGGTATCCGGGAGTTACACGATCTCATGGTCTAAGGAAAAGATACTTGACATTGGAAAACTCTAGCAAACGAACTATACGATCTTGTGCTATGTTTAGGATTGGGTCTTGTCCATCACATCATTCTCCCAATGATGTGATCTCGTTATCAATGACATCCAGTGTCCATAGTCAGGAAACCATGACTATCTGTTGATCAACGAACTAGTCAACTAGAGGCTCACTAGGGACATGTCGATGTCTGTTATTCACACATGTATTACGATTTCCGGATAACACAATTATAGCATGAATAAAGACAATTATCATGAACAAGGAAATATAATAATAATGCTTTTATTATTGCCTCTAGGGCATATTTCCAACAGTCTCCCACTTGCACTAGAGTCAATAATCTAGTTACATTGTGATGAATCGAACACCCATAGAATTCTGGTGTTGATCATGTTTTGCTCTAGGGAGAGGTTTAGTCAACGGATCTGCTATATTCAGGTCCGTATGTACTTTACAAATCTCTATGTCTCCATCTTGAACATTTTCACGAATGGAGTTTAAGCGACGCTTGATGTGCCTTGTCTTCTTGTGAAACCTGGGCTCCTTGGCAAGTGCAATAGCTCCAGTGTTGTCACAGAAGAGCTTGATCGGCCCCGACGCATTGGGTATGACTCCTAGGTCGGTGATGAACTCCTTCACCCATATTGCTTCATGTGCTGCCTCCGAGGCTGCCATGTACTCCGCTTCACATGTAGATCCCGCCACGACGCTTTGCTTGCAACTGCACCAGCTTACTGCCCCACCATTCAAAATATACACGTATCCGGTTTGTGACTTAGAGTCATCCAGATCTGTGTCGAAGCTAGCGTCGACGTAACCCTTTACGACGAGCTCTTCGTCACCTCCATAAACGAGAAACATTTCCTTAGTCCTTTTCAGGTACTTCAGGATATTCTTGACCGCTATCCAGTGTTCCTTGCCGGGATTACTTTGGTACCTTCCTACCAAACTGACGGCAAGGTTAACATCAGGTCTGGTACACAGCATGGCACACATAATAGAACCTATGGCTGAGGCATAGGGGATGACGCTCATCTCTTCTATATCTTCTGCCGTGGTCGGACATTGAGCTGAGCTCAATTTCAGACCTTGTAACACAGGCAAGAACCCTTTCTTGGATTGATCCATATTGAACTTCTTCAATATCTTATCAAGGTATGTGCTTTGTGAAAGACCTATGAGGCGTCTTGATCTATCTCTATAGATTTTGATGCCTAATATATAAGCAGCTTCTCCAAGGTCCTTCATTGAAAAACTTTTATTCAAGTAGGCCTTGATGCTGTCCAAGAGTTCTATATCATTTCCCATCAAGAGTATGTCATCTACATATAATATGAGAAATGCTACAGAGCTCCCACTCACTTTCTTGTAAACGCAGGCTTCTCCATAAGTCTGTGTAAATCCAAACGCTTTGATCATCTCATCAAAGCGAATGTTCCAACTCCGAGATGCTTGCACCAGCCCATAAATCGAGCGTTGGAGCTTGCACACTTTGTCAGCATTCTTAGGATCGACAAAACCTTCCGGCTGCATCATATACAATTCTTCCTTAAGGAAACCATTAAGGAATGCCGTTTTGACGTCCATTTGCCATATTTCGTAATCATAGAATGCGGCAATTGCTAACATGATTCGGACGGACTTCAGCTTCGCTACCGGTGAGAAAGTCTCATCGTAGTCAACCCCTTGAACTTGTCGATAACCCTTAGCGACAAGCCGAGCTTTATAGATGGTCACATTACCATCCGCGTCTGTCTTCTTCTTAAAGATCCATTTATTTTCTATGGCTCGCCGTTCAACGGGCAAGTCAGTCAAAGTCCATACTTCGTTTTCATACATGGATCCTATCTTGGATTTCATGGCTTCTAGCCATTTGTCGGAATCCGGGCCCGCCATCGCTTCTTCATAGTTCGAAGGTTCACCGTTGTCTAACAACATGATTTCCAAGACAGGGTTGCCGTACCACTCTGGTGCGGAACGTGTCCTTGTGGACCTTCGAATTTCAGTAGGAGCTTGATCAGAAGTATCTTGATCATTATCATTAACTTCCTCTCTAGTCGGTGCTGGCACCTTAGGAACATTTTCTTGAGTTGCGCCATTTTCCGGTTCAAGAGGCAATACTTCATCAAGCTCTACTTTCCTCCCACTTACTTCTTTCGAGAGAAACTCTTTCTCCAGAAAGGACCCATTCTTGGCAACAAAGATCTTGCCTTCGGATCTAAGGTAGAAGGTGTACCCAATAGTTTCTTTTGGGTACCCTATGAAGACGCATTTTTTTGATTTGGGTTCGAGCTTTTCAGGTTGAAGTTTCTTGACATAAGCATCGCATCCCCAAACTTTTAGAAACAACAGCTTAGGTTTCTTCCCAAACCATAATTCATACGGTGTCGTCTCAACGGATTTCGACGGAGCCCTATTTAAAGTGAATGCGGCAGTCTCTAAAGCATAGCCCCAAAAAGACAGCGGTAAATCGGTAAGAGACATCATAGATCGCACCATATCTAACAGAGTGCGATTACGACGTTCGGACACACCATTACGCTGAGGTGTTCCAGGCGGCGTGAGTTGTGAAACTATTCCACATTTTCTTAAGTGTGTGCCAAACTCGTGACTCAAGTATTCTCCTCCACGATCTGATCGCAGAAACTTGATTTTCCTGTCACGTTGATTTTCAACCTCACTCTGAAATTCCTTGAACTTTTCAAAGGTTTCAGACTTGTGTTTCATTAAGTAGATATACCCATACCTACTTAAATCATCAGTGAGGGTGAGAACATAACGATAGCCACCGCGAGCCTCAACACTCATTGGACCGCACACATCGGTATGTATGATTTCCAATAAGTCGGTTGCTCGCTCCATTGTTCCTGAGAACGGAGTCTTGGTCATTTTACCCATAAGGCATGGTTCGCACGTGTCAAATAATTCATAATCAAGAGACTCTAAAAGTCCATCAGCATGGAGCTTCTTCATGCGTTTGACACCTATGTGACCAAGGCGGCAGTGCCACAGGTATGTGGGACTATCATTATCAACCTTATTTCTTTTGGTACTCACATTATGAACATGTGTAGCATCACGTTCGAGATTCATAAAGAATAAACCATTCACCATAGGAGCATGACCATAAAACATATCTCTCATAAAAATGGAACAACCATTATTCTCAGATTTAAAAGAGTAGCCATCTCGAATTAAACGGGATCCCGATACAATGTTCATGCTCAAAGCTGGCACTAAATAACAATTATTAAGGTTTAAAACTAATCCCGAAGGGAGATGCAGAGGCAGCGTGCCGACGGCGATCACATTGACCTTGGAACCATTCCCGACGCGCATCGTCACCTCGTCCTTTGCTAGTTTCCGCTTATTCCGCAGCCCCTGCTTTGAGTTACAAATGTGAGCAACTGCACCGGTATCAAATACCCAGGAGCCACTACGGGCACTAGTAAGGTACACATCAATTACATGTATATCACATATACCTTTTGTTTTGCCGGCCTTCTTATCCGCTAAGTACTTAGGGCAGTTCCGCTTCCAGTGACCGCTTCCCTTGCAATAAAAGCACTCAGTCTCGGGCTTGGGTCCATTCTTTGGCTTCTTCCCGGCAGCTTGCTTGCCGGGCGCGGCAACCTCCTTGCCGTCCTTCTTGAAGTTCTTTTTACCCTTGCCTTTCTTGAACTTAGTGGTTTTATTGACCATCAACACTTGATGTTCCTTCCTGACTTCTACCTCTGCTGATTTCAGCATAGCAAATACTTCAGGAATGGTCTTTTCCATCCCCTGCATATTGAAGTTCATCACAAAGCTCTTGTAGCTTGGTGGAAGCGACTGGAGGATTCTTTCAATGACCGCATCATCCGGGAGATTAACTCCCAGCTGAGTCAAGCGGTTATGCAACCCAGACATAGTGAGTATGTGCTCACTGACAGAACTGTTTTCCTCCATCTTACAGCTGAAGAATTTGTCGGAGACTTCATATCTCTCGACCCGGGCATGAGCTTGGAAAACCATTTTCAGCTCTTCGAACATCTCATATGCTCCATGTATCTCAAAACGCTTTTGGAGCCCCGGCTCTAGGCTGTAAAGCATGCCGCACTGAACGAGGGAGTAGTCATCGGAACGTGCCTGCCAAGCATTCATAACATCTTGTTCTGCAGGGAGAACGGGTGCGTCACCAAGCGGTGCTTGTAGGACATAATCTTTCTTGGCAGCTATGAGGATAATCCTCAGGTTCCGGACCCAGTCCGTATAGTTGCTGCCATCGTCTTTCAGCTTAGTTTTCTCTAGGAACGCGTTGAAGTTGAGGACTACGTTGGCCATTTGATCTACAAGACATATTGCAAAGATTTTAGACTAAGTTCATGATAATTAAGTTCAACTAATCAAATTATTAGTGAACTCCCACTTAGATTAGACATCCCTCTAGTCATCTAAGTATTACATGATCCGAGTTAAACTAGACCGTGTCCGATCATCACGTGAGACGGACTAGTCAACATCGGTGAACATCTTCATGTTGATCGTATCTTCTATACGACTCATGCTCGACCTTTCGGTCTTCTGTGTTCCGAGGCCATGTCTGTACATGCTAGGCTCGTCAAGTCAACCTAAGTGTTTGCATGTGTAAATCTGTCTTACACCCGTTGTATGTGAACGTATGAATAAAACACCCGATCATCACGTGGTGTTTTGAAACAGCGAACTGTCGCAACGGTGCACAGTTAGGGGAAACACTTCTTGAATTTTATTGTGAGGGATCATCTTATTTACTACCGTCGTTCTAAGTAAACAAGATGCAAAACATGATAAACATCACATGCAATCAAATAATAAACGTGACATGATATGGCCATTTTCACATAGCTCCTTTGATCTCCATCTTGGGGCTCCGTGATCATCTTGTCACCGGCTTGACACCATGATCTCCATCATCATGATCTCCATCATCGTGTCTCCATGAAGTTGCTCGCCAACTATTACTTCTACTACTATGGCTAACGCGTTTAGCAATAAAGTAAAGTAATTTACATGGCGTTTCTCGATGACACGCAGGTCATTAAAAGAATAAAGACAACTCCTATGGCTCCTGCCGGTTGTCATACTCATCGACATGCAAGTCGTGAATCCTATTACAATAGCATGAACATCTCATACATCACATATAGATCATTCACCATTCATCACAACTTTGGCCATATCATATCACAAACCACTTGCTGCAAAAACAAGTTAGACGTCCTCTAATTGTTGTTGCAAGTTTTACGTGGCTGAATTAGGGTTCTAGCAAGAACGTTTTCTTACCTACGTTAAAGCCACAACGTGATTTGTCAACTTCTATTTACCCTTCATAAGGACCCTGTTCATCGATTCCGCTCCAACTAAAGTGGGAGAGACAGACACCCGCCAGCCACCTTATGCAACTAGTGCATGTTAGTCGGTGGAACCGGTCTCACGTAAGCGTACGTGTAAGGTTGGTCCGGGCCGCTTCATCCCACAATACCGCTGAAGCAAGAAAGGACTAGTAACGGCAAGAAAGTTGACAAATCTACGCCCACAACAAATTGTGTTCTACTCGCGCAAGAAGAACTACGCATAGACCTAGCTCATGATGCCACTGTTGGAGAACGTTGCAGAAAACAAAAAATTTCCTACTCGTTTCACCAAGATCATCTAGGAGTTCATCTAGCAACGAGTGATCAGATGCATCTACATACCTTTGTAGATCGCGAGCGGAAGCGTTCAAAAGAACGGTGATGATGTAGTCGTACTCGACGTGATCCAAATCACCGATGACCAGCGCCGAACGGACGGCACCTCCGCGTTCAACACACGTACGGAACAGCCACGTCTCCTCTTCTTGATCCAGCAAGGGAGGGAGGAGAGGTTGAGGGAGATAGCACCAGCAGCAGCACGACGGCGTGGTGTTGATGGAGCTGCAGTACTCCGGCAGAGCTTCGCTAAGCACTATGGAGGTGGAGGAGGTGTTGGGGAGGGAGAAGGAGGCAACCAAAGGCCAAGGACTCAAGGTATGAAGTCCCTCCTCTCCCCCACTATATATAGGGGTGCCAAGGGGGGGTGGCCGGCCCTAGGAGATCCAATCTCCTAGGGGTGCAGCGGCCAAGGGGGGTTTCCCCCCCCCCCCCCAAGGCACCTAGGAGGTGCCTTACCCTCCTAGGACTCTTGCCCCTTTGAACCCTAGGCGCATGGGCCTATGTGTGGCTGGTGCCCTTGGCCCATTAGGCCAAGGCGCACCCCCTTGCAGCCCATGTGGCCCCCCGGGGCAGGTGGACCCACCCGGTGGACCCCCGGGACCCTTCCGGTGGTCCCGGTACAATACCGATAACCCCGAAACTTGTCCCGATGCCCGAAACAGGACT